>NW_027202715.1:31673489-31970989 GCF_024711535.1 Dipodomys merriami | reverse complement strand
CCCCACAAGGTTTAAAGAAAAAGAGAAAAAGGACATGGATGCCTGATTGTCTGAGATCTTTGAGGTTTGAAAAAAGTTGATAATTTGTTCCTATATTTACATGCTTTATATAAAGTGGATAAATTGTTCCTATGCTTTATATTTTTGCAGATTTTTTTTTCCTCCTTTGACCTCTCTTTGCTTTTTTGGTCTCTCATCTTGCCTTCGGAGCTAGAGCTAGCAATAGGTCACTAGCTGAGGAGAAAATTTAAGATTTTCCAGTACTTTCTTTGGAGTCACTTGCCTTCTTAAAAAATACATACATATTATATTTATATATAATACATATTAATATTATGTATTGTTTGTAGAATACTATATTTTATGCATATACATATTGAGGATTGAATATATTATATATTTGATAATACAATATATGATATATATTATATAATACACAAATGGATAGATATATTGAGTATGTATATTGAGTCTGTAGTTTTTCATTTTGGTTTCAGTTCTTTTATCTCTAGTATACTTATTGCATAGTCTCTTCAAACCTGTCCTGTTTTCTGAAATTTGTGGTTTGCTGAACTTCGTTTTGGTTACTTCTTCTTCATCAGTCCTGCCACATCATTTCCAGGGAATCGTTTCCTCACGTGCTGATTGATTTATAATACTCAATTGTTTCCATCCTCATTATAGATAATATTGATTGTTGAGAGGTGTCTATTGAGCTATTTTTGCATTTATTTTTCTTCTATATTTTCATTAATTCTGTGTGTTAGAAGTCTTATGGAGGCAGTATAAATTTTGATTTCATACTGTTGTGTACTGATTTTATGGGTCCAATTTTTCTACTCTTGCTTTATCCAAGGATTTTGTCCCAGTTCCCTGCCTAGTCATGGCTTCAGTCTATGTCAGCCCCCTACCCTGCCTCGAATCTTAAAGACCCCAACCTCTAGTTTCTAGAGTTCACATCTAGTATCCTTCTGGCCCATTGTATTACCTTTGAGCTTTTCCATTCTGGCCAGCTTCAAAATGATTCTTCTTTTGATACACGGGAAGATCCTTTTCTTCTCCTAATTATTATTGTTATTATTACTATTATTATTATTTTAGAACTTTGCTTTTGTGATCATTTCAGAAGTACACACAATTTTAAAAAAAACCAACTATCCCAGCTAACCTAGCAGTCAATTAGAAATATGTTTGCTCTCATTACAAAAAGCAGAATGGGAAGAACAGAAAGGAATTGAGTGTGTTGTGATCGAAACAGGCTGTGTTGGGCTTTCTCAGGCTGCTCCGCGGAGATGAGATCAGCTCCTATGAGAGTGAATGGAATTTGGAGCCATGGGTTATGCCCTGTCATTCCTAAGTGCTCCTAGAGTGAACCCAAGTCCAAGCACTAGAGATTAAACAGGCACATATTAAAATAGCCCAGCTGGCTTCAGACAGACAGATCTTCAGAGAGAGAGAGCTGATCTGTTTTGAATGGAAATCGATTATCTTCAGAGTCTTTGATAATTGGACTCTAAAAATGGAAGCCTGTGGAAAAACTTACAATGATGACTTGTCAGTAGAGCTATTGCAAAGTTTTTCTTATTGTAATAATGATCACTGGCAGAGTTTTCAAGTTGTCTTTGGGTAGATATTGAAGGAAATCCACCATGCCCCCTGCCCTAAGGAAATCTGAATGATAGGTTTCCATCACTGGGAGTTTCCTGAGGATGGAATGGCTTCAGGCATCTTGGGTTGGTTTCAACTTGTTCTTTGTTGGTTTGTCTCTCCTTTCAGGACCTGATGTTTTGGGACTATGGGAAATTTAAGACCTAATTATACACAGAGGGTAGAGGCTCCAGTTATTTAAGGAAGCTTACAAGCCAGTTCAGATTTTTAAGAAAGCTATTGTAGGCAGCATCAATTTTTAGTTTCACAGAGCAGCTTGTGTGTTTAAAAACATAGAATGTACTTGAAAGAAGACTTTCTCCTTTCATGCACAAATAGTATGTGTTTGTCAGAGAAATCAGAAAATTCTGTTTGTTTCCCAGAGGTAACAGTTAAGAAGTTTATACCATCTAAACTTTTGTCTCATGATATTTAACACATGTGTGTTTACAAAAGTGACATTCATTAATAAAACTATAAATTAACAAAACTATAAATGTCAGTAAATGTGGAAATACAATCTTTAGTGGAGGATTAATAGTCTATTGTATAACAATTAGTCCAACTTTAGAACTTTGAGGGTTTTCTGCTATAATGTGTCTTTCTTTAGTTTTGGGGGTAAATAAATATTTATATACATACTGCTATGGAATGACTCAGATGAATGGGAATGGGAAGGGGAGTTTACTAGTGACCCTTAGGAGTTGATACCATCAGGGGATATCTAGAGCCATGAGGGATGGTGTATTATTGGCCTAGGTGGTTTCTTGTTTTATCCTATTTTGTCAACAAAAAAATCACCTCTTTCCCTGTTACACACAGAGGGCTACTACATTTCAGTGTAGTTTTTACACTTTGGAAGGGGACATAAAGGGCAGTTAACCACTGTGTAAAGCTATTGAGCCACTGCGGAGAAGGAAGATATTGCAGATATTTTGAATCCTAAGTATTAAACATTATTAAAAAAAAAAAAACAATAGTGAAGAAGAGACCAGAAGGTGTCATTAAATGAGGATCTTCTCACGGCCAGAGTAGCCCAGAAGTAGTATGTACAGCAAGCTCATCTCAGATCTCAGCAAACCATGTCAGCATATACTTGGTTAATAAACCTGTTCCATAAGAAAATATTGCATTTCCTAACTGGAGTTGCATTGTGGGGTTGGGAGCATTATATGTAATAGCAATTTAAAATAAAAGGCCGTTAAATGGTTTATGCACCAAAAGTAGCCTTCTGGAGCTCCTGAATTTACAGATTGAAGTAAGTATGAAGTTCCTTTAGTTGAACCTTAGTGGTTGTTTTACTCATTATTTTTGTTCTTCAGATATAGATTTTATAAGTATTTAAATTAATTATTCAAATGCTAAATAAGACAACGTACACTGGCCAGCACTGGTGGCTCACTCCTGTAATCCTAGCTACTCAGGAGGCTGAGATCTGAGGATCGAGGCCACCAGAAAGCTGGAAATAGCACTGTGGCTCAAGTGGTAGAGTGCTTGCTTTGAGCTCAATTGCTCATGAGCCCCCATATAAAATGAAACAAAACACACACACAAAAAAAAAGTTATTGCTGTAGACTGTGGAAAGTTTTAGTAAATGTGAAGGCCTTTTTCTAAACTTGACACGTGTCAAAAATTTTACTAGTAAAAGAACATGATTATTAATTTGTATTGCTGTTTGGCAAAATAGATTCATGGGTAGTTTTAAAGTCTGAGGTCATTGTTACATGTACAACAATTTTGATCTTGCATGAGGTCAGCTAGAAGCTTTGAGAGTCTCCATGTTGCTTTTGTTTAGAAGTTTTGAAGCAGGATGTTTGTTTACTCTAGACTATAGAATGGAGTAGTCTTGAAAGGCTATGGAGAGAAGGATCTTAAAAAAAGAATCCGGAAGCCAGGCACTGGTGGCTCATGTCTCTAATCCTAGCTATTCAGGAGGCTGAGATCTGAGGATTGCAGTTCAAAGTCAGCCTGGGTAGGAAAGTCTGTGAAACTCTTATCTCCAATAAACCACCGGAAAACTCTGTGGCTCAAGTGGTAGAGCACTAGCCTTGAGCTGAAGTGCTGAGGGACAGTGTCCAGGCCTAACGTTCAAGCCCATGACCAAACAACAACAACAACAACAAAGACTCTGGACTTGAGAAGTAGATGGGGAATTCTAAAACAGAAAGAATCAGAAAGGATATGTTAAGAAGGGAATAATTTTGTTGTCCTAGTTAATTGTGAGTAGAAGCCATTAGTTTATATTGTTACTTTTTATGAGTTGCCATGGCTATTAGAAAATATCTGATGCAGGCAGGTTCTGGTGGCTCATGCCTATAATCCTAACCTCTCAGGAGGCTGATATCTGAGAATCCAGGTTCAAAACCAGCCCAGGTCAAGGGCTTTGCTTGAGACTCTTATCTCCAATTAACCAATAGAAAACTGGTACTGGAGCTGGGCTCAAAGAGGTAGAGCAAAAAGAGCTCAGGAACAGTGCCTAGACCCAGAGTTCAAGCCCCATAACTGACAGAAAAACAAGAAAAGAAAGTATGTGATGGAAGTTAGGTATTCCTTTATCAAGAGGAATAGTGAGAACCGTGACAGACCATTTTTGATTTCCCTCTATTGTTTCCTACCACTTGATTTTTAAATTAAAACTTTTTGGAAATTATCTTTAAGTAGTTGTGCAAAGGAGCTGTCTTTCAACAAAACAGCTTATGAATATAATGCATCTTAAAGTTTACCATTATTTAAGAGGGATTAGATGCTTTACTCTTCCCCCAGAGAGACGTGAAAAAACAGCTTGGCCTTGGTATGGTCGCTGTGGTCCTGAGTGGTTTTCCATCCTGGTAGACTTCCGTGTGAGAGGAAGGGAAAAAAGAGGAACTTGGGTGAGAAGCTGGTTGAATACTCCACTAGGCGTTGTTCTATAGCTTCTGTAAGCCCCTTCAGTCTGTTGAGGATTCTCTTGGCTGTTACTTTGCTGAGGAGGTTTTGAGGGTCTAGTGCTAGTGAGATCCCCTTTTCTGCATGATCCCTCATTTGGTGTGTGTATCTTCTCACCATTCTGGGCAGTACTTGTTGCACTTGAAGTTTCTTTGCAGTGCTTATGTGCAGCGATTCAATTTGGTTCTACATTTCTCTCTAGAGAATGAACATCATATTCTCCCTGACCATCCAAATTAGTTTAAAGAAGTTTCAGTAGGGTTTCTGTCCCCCCTCTACCACACCCCCTTCCCCCTACCCCGCCAATAATTCACCTATGTGGTATGAAGTCAGCAAAGTATTTTTTTTTAATTGTATTTTATTTTATTTGAGAACATACTGTACAGGGGGGCTACAATTACATGGGCAGGATAATGCATACATTTCTTACCAAGCATTGCAGCCTCCTCCTTTGTTTACCCTTCACTTCCCTTCCCCGCCTCCCCCCTCCCCCCACCCAATTTTACCCCCCTCCCCCCACCCAATTATACCCCCCTCCCCCCCCCACACCGACATTGTAAAGCTGGTTTTGACATGACATTTTGTACTTCTCATTGTTGCAACAGGTCCACCTGAATCCTTAAACGACTTGTTTGTCCCCATCTCCTCCACATGTTATACTGACATCAAATATAGTGAAAGCGGGGGTTACACTGTGGGGGAGGGACATACAAAGCAACAAAGAAATAATCTTATAAATGCGTTAGAAACACATGCATGAAAGAAACGAAAACATTAAAATACATATTTAAGGGTTCATTTTCCTAACATCACATTATCTGACTTTTTCCGCTTGACTCATACCTATACTAGATATTGCAAATAAGGGAAACCATGGGACCTATGCTTTTTTGGGCCTGGCTTACTTCACTTAATATAATTTTTTCCAAACCTTTCCATTTCCTAACAAATGGGGAAATGTCATTCTTTCTGATGGAGGCATAGAATTCCATTGTGTATATATACCACATTTTCTTGATCCATTCATCTACTGAGGGGCATCTGGGTTGGTTCCATATCTTAGCTATGGTAAATAATGCTCAGCAAAGTATTTTTGAGGATATTGCGCAGTTATTGATAGAACACCTTTTGAGCCCTGAGAACATGAGCTATGTGGTAGGTTTTCCACAGTGGTTCAAAAGCTTCCAGAAAAGGCTAGGCAGACTTGTATCCTGGAGGGTGGGGTAAGGGAGGTATACCACATTAGAGTCTCACAAGAGAGAACACCCAAGTCATTTACAAGGTCTGGAATATCTTTTGAAGTTCTAACTACTAACAGGGGTGGACCAGTTGTCCATTCTCAGTCCATAGCCAGTTTGGGGCTCAGTCAGAAAAGTTAGAAAAGTGTGGGGAGTAGGAGAGCTTTTAAAAAGTGAATTTTGAGAAATCCTGGTAAGTACTTTGTTTACTGAGGATATCCTTACACTTTTCACTCCCTATTATGTACTTGTGCATCTGGGAAATTGTGGTATGCAGTTCCTGAACTTATTTAGCTTTAGAGTTCTTTTTTTAATGCATAGAACATTTTATCAAATTATGTTTTGCCAAAACCACCTTTAGCAACCTGTTACTCGTAATTACACATTGTTCAAAACCAGTTTCATGCTTCATCAGAGAAGAACCAGGAAGTCAGAGATTTCTGAAACTAGAACATGTTTGAAAACGTATGGAGTTTACCAATAGTTGACTTTCCACTTTTATACGATAAGGCCTTGTATCTGAAGAAGTTGGTTTGGAAGTTCAAGTATCCTGACTTTTTCTTTTGCTTTCACAGAAGGAAGAAACCTGTTGAAAAATGAGGTGAATTAATGCTTGGGTACTCAGGAACCCTGGACAGCTACATGAGGTGTTTAAAAACTGCCCTCACCATCTTGCCAAACAAGTCTCTGCTCATGAGGCCTAACAACATGAACCAGCCAAGAAAGGACAGTGTCCTGCCCTGTAGGAACAGTGACTGCTGACCACGGAGAGCAAACTGGGCCAGTACCATGAAGGAAGTGGTTTATTGGTCACCCAAGAAGGTGGCAGACTGGTTGTTGGAGAATGCTATGCCAGAATACTGTGAACCTCTGGAACATTTCACAGGCCAGGATTTGATCAACCTAACTCAAGAAGACTTCAAAAAACCCCCATTGTGCCGAGTCTCTTCTGACAACGGACAGCGGCTCTTGGACATGATAGAGACCCTGAAAATGGAGCACCACATGGAAGCACACAAAAATGGCCATGCCAACGGGCACCTCAGCATTGGTGTAGATGTCCCCACCCCTGATGGCAGCTTCAGCATCAAGATTAAACCCAATGGGATGCCAAATGGGTATAGGAAAGAGATGATAAAGATCCCCATGCCGGAACCAGAGCGCTCCCAGTACCCCATGGAGTGGGGCAAGACTTTTCTGGCCTTTCTTTATGCACTTTCCTGTTTTGTTCTCACCACAGTGATGATCTCGGTCGTCCATGAACGAGTACCTCCTAAGGAGGTGCAGCCTCCACTACCGGACACATTTTTTGACCATTTTAACCGGGTGCAGTGGGCCTTTTCTATTTGCGAAATTAACGGCATGATCCTTGTAGGACTCTGGTTAATTCAGTGGCTGCTTTTAAAATACAAGTAAGTAAAGTAAAAGCTTCAAAATTCAACAATAGGCAGGGTTTGCACTCCTGACATCTGATTATCATTCGGCATCAAATACATTAATATTGGAATCAAAGCACTTGAATTCTTTTTTTCCTTTTCCTTTTAAAACTACATCCTATGAAGCTAACTAAAGCTTTGTCAACATTAAGAAAATAATTGTGTTTATTTCCTGTTTTGTACAGGGATTCATATAGAATCCAGGTTAATAGGATTATGAGAAGTGATTTATTTTTACTTCAAAAGAATGGCCTCAGGCATTTTCAGGGTGCAGGTTATTGAATAACAGATAAACTACCTAGTCTTGTTTGATGCTACTAACTTATTAAGGAAATTGTTGGCAGTTGGTCAAATCACTGTAAATGTTTGGATAGCTTTTCCCATGCAGTTAGACCTGTAAACCTTACTAATTGTTTCCACATGGAATTCAGAACAGCTTATCCCACAGTGACTTGGGATGTTGGGAAGTTGATTCCTTAGGACTATGACTTCATTTAGGTAGATGTAGTGCCCAGGTACCTAGTGGATTTCTACCTTTTGGAATGTGTAGCACTTAAAGCCTATGTGACTATGCCAGTCCAGGTTCTTGGGATAAGTAGGCAGCTTCACTTTGTTTCCAGTAGGTTCAGAGTGGCTTTCGTGCCCTAAGTTCTAAACTTAATTGGGACCTTGGGTAACTTCGGTAAACACTTGCCTTTGGTTTGAATTAATTGTGTTTGTCATTGGTACTGATTTTCTTCTGAGTGGAATATCTTCATGGCTTTTCCTGCATGGGGGTTGGGAATCAGTTTAAGGAACAAGAAGTTCTCTGTGGTGAATGGTGTTTTCATGACCTATACTGTAGGTGAATATTAAACAGATCATCTTAAGTCAAGAAAACAAATTGTGAGCTGAGTGTTCATGCTGCACTTTCTCTTCAGTTCCCCCCACCCACCCCGTGGACATGGCGTTTTATAGAGACTTTAAATTTATAAATTATGTAGCTATAAATGGAAATGAAGACAGTGCCTGACTTTTATTTCTTCTTCTTTTCTCTTTTTTTCTTTCTGGCCAGGGGAAGACTTAGTTTTAGATAAAGAAAATCATGAGGAAGCAAATGTTTGTTTGGGGCTGGTTTGACATAATTTGAAATACAGTTGTTGGTTGGGCTGCTTTTGATTTGGTGAAAAACCTGTTTATGGTGTTTTCATTTTGAGAGCCTAAACAAAGAAGAATAGGATTTAGAAGTAATGAGATGCTCAGAAGTCATTTTGGACTGTCAAATTTGGACTGCTTTTGTTTTACACTCTGTAGATTGCTTTTGTCTTACACTCTGGCTTTTCAATTTTTTTTTTTTCATTTAAAAGCCCAGTCGGGGTGAAATGCCAGTACTATTCCTTTATGAAGGCCATGTCAGCTCAAATTATGCTTCCCACTTTTTCCTGATGTCTGTTATTTTGTTTATATGAGTTTGTTTTTTCATCATAGTCCTGACATCCAAATAAATAATTTATTGCCCCCAGAATATAACTCTCAGAAAGACATACCATGATTGTCACAGAACTGTGATTTTTTTTTTTTTTTTTGGTCGGTTGTGGGGCTTGAACTCTGGGCCTAGGCGCTGTCAGAACTGTGATTTTTTTAAATAATCTTATTCTTGTTGTAAGAGAGCTCCTAACTAGAACACTATAATTTCTTGAAAATAAGCCCTGATCTTTTTCCCAGCAGGGAAATTTCCCCACAATCTGTTTATCTTTATACCTTCTCATTTCATTATTTTTCTAGTGCTTATTGCCAGGATTATAGTCATTTATGTATTTAAATAGTTCAGCAGCAATAAACCAGTTGATTTGTGTCTCATGAAAAATTAACACAGTTCTGGGATGCAGGTAGCCCTGCATCCTTGCCCAGCCCTGGCCTATCATATTGGACAGCTTGGGTGAATTCCTTAGTCTCAAAAGCCTTGTTTTTCTTAGAGAAAATATGGGCCTTTCAGTATAGATTTTTGTTGTCCTATGTAACTATGAATTGTGTTTGATCCTAATGCTGTTGGCTAGGCCATAAGTTGCATGCAGTTTTAACTAGCTTCAGAGTGTTTTTGTCCCAAATGTATTCAAATGAAGAGTCTTCATAAGTCTTCTCTCTGAGCTCTGGTGGAACAGAGACAAGGAAAATGGAAACAGGCTATTGTTGTAAGCATCCTCCATCCCTGACCTGGGCCATATCCCTGCTCTCCGGTCTCCTTTGAGACACCTTGATTTGAGTGTATGTGGCTCAGTAGCCTCTAAAGGGGTAGGCAAAAGAGATGATACATGAGCAGCAGTATTATTGATGAGCTTCCTTTCCCTGGCACTCACAAAGATTAAAATCTTCTGTAGTATCAGAGAGACTCCTTTCTAGTTAATTGACTGTTAAGAGTATAGCAGTTCTATTCATGCAGCGTTTTGAAGAAATGAGTCATTCTAGTTATGGGGGTATCATGATTTAACAGAGTTAAACCTCTACCTCTTTTTTTATTTCATTTTTTTGAGTTTTAACCCCTCACCCCAACCTCTGCTAGGAGGTTACCAACACATTTTATTCAACCCTTTAATTTGGCTACTAATTCCCAACAGGGCATTTTACTTGATTTTAAGAATACTAGAACTCTTAAAACAAATCAAACAATAAAACATCAGCCTAAACCAAACTGTGGCTCATACCTGAAATCTAAGCTGAGATCTGAGGATCTTGGTTTGAAGCTATTCTAGACAGACAAATTCAGGAGACTCTTATGTTCCATTAACCAGCAAAAAGCCAGAAGTGGAGCTGTAGCTCAAGTGGGAGAGCACCAGTCTTGAGTGAACACTCTAAGGAACAGCACCCTGACTTCAAGCCTTAGTACTAGCATGCATACACACATGCCAGCCTATTCCTTAGCCTTTATGCTTTCTGTTTAGAGAAAAAACAGGATGAACTGTAGAGGATGCCTTACTGAGATCCTAGAACTAGGCCCAAATCCCCCAACAACAACCCTATAGTCAGATCTTGGAGATGCTGAAAACCTTGATGTTGAATTTGTAATACTATGACATTTGGTTGGTTCTGTGTTGTATAGGGTAGTCTTTTACTGTTAAAAGTTTTGGATTTCTGTACTTATTTTTCCTTCCTTTCACTTTTTACATCTCCCCATCGTGTCTGAAGATATATATGCTTGTATATACATGTATCCATGCGGGAGTTCCGTGAGAAGTGGAAAGCAGCGATAATGCCTGTCCTTGAGAGCTTTTTTGGTTTTTAAAATTGTAAATAATGTTGTCTCCCCATTTAGAATTGGACTTTCAAGCCACTGACTAGGAAAAATTCCTGGGAAATCTCTGCATTTCTGTCAGACATCACTGCAAAACAGGTATCCCTTGTTTTAAGAAAGCATGATAAAGAATATACAGTATTAAGCTTATAGATGATAAAGCCTAAGGACTTTTCATGCATGACTAAGTCTTGGCTAGCACCGTGGCACCTCTGTGTAATATGGGTGGCCCCACTCTGTCAAGCCAATGCAAACCCTGGCAGAGGAGAAGGCCCGAGGGGCAGGACTGTAGGGTTTCCAATCAAAAGTTGTCTCATCATCAAAGCAATCTTATGACTGAGTGTGGTGATCAGAATACCTCAGACTCAACTTGTCTAAAACCAGATTTGGTAGTTGTTTCTTCTAATTTATTTGTCCTCCACTTGGGCCAGTGGCATTTTCTCAAAAACTAGAACAACTCACTTCCTCTTATCCAGTTAGTGTGAATTCTGTAAATTCTACGTTCAGATATATCTCTTCTTTCCATTCCTAACTGGTGCTCTGTAGTGGGAGCTTAGGTAGGAAACCAGCTCTTTAGCCAGAAGCTCAGAGTTCTTCATAATCAGATCCCAATCAAACCTACCATACTTCTAGCTACCTCACTCCAGATTTCTCTATCTCCTTAAGTGCCTATCACTTACCATTCTATCGGTTGCATATGTGTCTCCTCCACTGCTAAATTTCACAAAGGAGGAAAACAAGATCCAATCATCTTCCACCTCTGTATGGGGCTGCCTGGCTCAGATTCTGGCATATAGAAATGCCTTGAAAGTTGTTTATTCCAGATCCATTCATTTATGCAGCTTAAGTCCACTGAGCAGCCTACTGTGTGTGGGCACTTGTAGGCCCTGGGGATGCTACAGTGAGCAGAGGATTTGGATGCTCTTATGAAGCTTGTAGTCTGCCCAGGGTTTAGGCAAACAGTGAGCAAATGAATGTATAATGCCATGGAAATGGAGAAATCCTGGGAGTATAAAGGGCTAGTGAGTATTGGAAATTGTGGGGCAACAGTGGTCATTTAGATTGAGTAGTAGGTTACTAATGAGATGACAAGTTAGCAGATCCCTGAATCAAATTGGGGAGACTCTCATGCAGGTGTTTGTGGGAGAGAAGTCTAGGCAGAAGACAGCAAGTGGAGTTTTAGAGGCTTATTTGAGGAATACCCAAAGGTCTAAATGGCCCAATGGGTTGGGAGAAGGCCTTGAAGTGCAAACTGTGCTCAGCTAGGATGTGAAGGGTAAACCAAAGGAGAAGGGTGCAATGCTTGGTAAGAAATGTACGCATTATCCTGCCCATGTAATTGTAACTCCTCTGTACAGTATGTTCACAAATAAAATTAAATTAAATTAAAAAAAAACTGTGCTCAGCTAGGGCAGGTGGGGATTTTATTTCAAGTGTGGTGAATCACTGGAGTATAATAATGTGATTGAAAGATTGGCTGCATAGGCAACAGAGAAGGAAGCGATGAAGCTGCAGCGTAGGTGAGGACACCGCTGCGGTGGTCCCAGTGGTGGACTGAACTTCACTCAGGTGTTTGTCCAGTGAATAAAATTCATGCTGGGAGGAAAGATGGGATGAACTCTTTCTAGAAATTTTTGCTTCTGTTGTGTTTGGAGGTGCCTATCTTTTGTAGCTACTCGTCCATCTTCTCTTACACTTCTAACATGATTTTCAGCTCTGTCTGCAAATCTTTGATTTTTGTGTGAAATTTTTAGGGAGATAAGAGTTTACTAGTTCAGAGGCTGTTGCAATGTGACTATATTGGTCGAATCATGTATATCCTGGTAAAAGTTTCAGTGGTTTATAGGGTTAGGTTTTTGCCTAAAATGACTAACATAAATCAACTGGGATGGGGAACAGTTATATAAGGATGAATTAAATACTGCCACATATATTGGTCTACTGATAATAAAAAATATTTGAAGAAGAAAGGAAAGGAGTCATTGGATAGTTGAGTTATGGGTGGAGTTGAGTTTAATGAAAGTAGAGCTATGGCTAGGGGGGTGAAGCATATTCTTTTTTGAACTGTTACATAGAGTTGTAGTGAGACTGATGAATGGAAATGGTCACTGAATGGGCTCTTTGAAAAACTGATCCTGCATCAGAAAGCAAGGAACTAGAGAAGGGAAATATTTGACAGATTCTGTTCATGACCTCTATATTTAGAAGTGTTTCTAGGGGCTTTGTTGATCCCACAGGAAGGAACAGCTACTATTTTCCAGAGTGGCTTTTCTGGGATTTTACTTAGTATACTGGGATGGATTTTTGGATGTTTACCAGCATGATGTATTTTAGATTCAGAGATAATTTGGGGAAAGACATTTTTGTTTTTTAATTTGTTTAGTGGCACTAAGGATTGAATCAGTGCCTTGTGCATGCTAATAAGCACATGTTCTACCCATGAGCTATACTCACAGCTTTATTGTATATCTTAACCTTTAATAAGCCTTTGATAAAGGGTATGATTTTAGAGGGACTTTCAGTTGAGTTTTTGCCAATATAAGACTAACATTTTCTTCTCTTCTGTGACTGCAGTCTAATTTCTCAGGACAAAATCTTTGAGCTGATTGACAGTCACTTCTGTCAAATGCTAATCTGATTGTTTAGGGTTTGTGTTCTATTTAATAGACTTGACTCCATACTAACATTATATTATCCTATTTTAATTTCGTCAGTGTTCCTTTTCATATTCAATTGATTGAATGAAAGTACTTACTCATTCTTCCAATCTCCAAGGTGGTTAAATGACCACAGATACTGAGGACATTTTTTCATGTCTTTGAGGTTATAATTAAAGTTCTTAGAAGTACTTGAAACCAAGAAATTTGACATGAAGCAAGTCTTTCCAGATTTTTAGTCAGTAACTTGTTTTCTAAATTCCAGAACACTTTCTTAAGTTCATTTCACTGTGTTATAATTAACCTTATCCTGTGATAGACTAGAAGGCTTGTCTCTAATGGAATTTCCTACTATCTTTCTATTTGCCAAATTACTGGAGACTGTGCTAGGCATGTAACAGAGAACAGCAAGGCAGTTGCCTAGAGATTATATTCAGGGGAATTCTGGTTCTTTCAGAAACATCTCAGCTGTTCTGTTGAAATTCTGTCCAAGTATAAAACTCATGAGGACAAAATTCTCTCATGTTACTGTAGCTTCTTTGGCAGCACTCCTGTATTTAATTGGCTGATAAACTGCCACATTCCTCTCCAGTAGTGAAGTAAGATAAGAGCTCAGTGATTGTCTCTCCCCTTCCTTTTTCTTCTCTCCATGCGTATATCTGCATCTATTTTATGTTCATCCTTTATTCTGTTCCTTTTCATCTATGTTATCAAAAATCATTTCATCCTACTCAAGAGACAGATTCCTAACTAGAGTCATAACATTTTTTAAAATCACGCACTGTATCATTATTTTGAAACAATCAGTGTTATTCTCTTCTCTCAGTGAGGATATGTGAACCTTGGAGGATCTACTGACTTGTTCATCGTGCCACCACAGCCGACACTGAGGACTAGATGCCCTTCATTATCAGTCCAGTTTGGAGATTTTCTGGTACATCAAGCACTGTTCCTCTGGAGATGTATTTTTTTTCTTAGCAGATACAGTAGCATATGGTGTGTGTGCCTAGGACAAAGATAATGAAAACACATTAGTTCAAGGGGTTTGTTGTGTTGGCATGTCTTTGTTGTTGCTAATGATTGAGACAGAATCTTTCCAGGCATCCCGCTCTAGTCTTGAACTTGCTATGTAGTATAAGGTGGCTTTGAATTGTTGACAATTGTATTATTGCTGTGGTATTCCCGTGTGGTATTCTAGTGGTAGTTATGTGGCTGTTTCCTTGGGATGGTCACATCTTCTGCACATTGTGGAAATGTACATAGCTTGGTCCTAATTGACTTCTTGGTGGGGCTCTGCTTACCACCCTTCTAGAAAGAACATCATGTTTGCCAAAACCTCACTTTTGCTTCTCCATTGAAGACCCCTGACCAGGTCAGTCCAAGTTCATTCCTTTCTCTCGTGGTTTCAGCCAGGCATTTTCTTCTTTCCTTTTGCTGCTGATCCTTCTTTCCTTTTCTAGGGACTTCCCCTTAACCTCTTCTCTTCCCAGATTATCAGGACCTTGTATCCTTTCTGTCCCTCTGTTGTGCCCTTTGTGTGTCCTCCGCTTTCTTT
Source organism: Dipodomys merriami (assembly GCF_024711535.1). Lineage (NCBI taxonomy): Eukaryota > Metazoa > Chordata > Mammalia > Rodentia > Heteromyidae > Dipodomys > Dipodomys merriami. The sequence goes on along the minus strand of NW_027202715.1, from coordinate 31,956,263 downwards.
TCCTCTTCCACTAGGAACATTGTAACACAGGACATCTTAGGTGCTGGGTGGCAGGTTCAGTGCAGATTGTGCCTTGCTTTTCATTTTACCTTAGGTAACTGATGGTGTCACCTGCTTTCACCTGTTCTGATTTCTACCACTTTAGGTCTCATGACCTAAATACTAGCCTAAACTCTAGAAGTGTAAGGAAACTAAATTTTACTCTGGATGATCCCTAAAATTTTTGATCCCAGCAATTTAGCTTTTAAGTTACTCTAAGCATATTAGGAGACATTTGAAACTGAGAGACAAGATAAAAGGAAGAGAATAAAACATTATAAAGATGTATGATAGTATTTTTGGATAATGTTTTATAATTTTTACTAATAAACTCAAGAACACTTACATGATGCATCTTCTTTGTAGGCAGTTTAGAAGATAATAATAAATGATCCAGTATGGATGTGTCCCCTAAAAGTTCACAAGTGGGAAAATTGATCCTCAAATTCATATGTGAATAGTGTTTGGAGGCAGGTCTTTAGGGTACATTGGGATTAGATGAAGTCATGAGGGCGGGGTCCTCCATGGTGGTAGTCCTATCTACCCTGTTGTCACATGTGTTCCATCTTGCCATGTGATGCCTGCACCAGGCTCTTGGACTTCACAGCCTGCAGAACCATAGCAAGGCACCTCAACTCATACAGAATATGTCGCTGTAAGCTGGCTGGTGTCCCTGTTCTCCAACCCCAGATAGCATCAACACCAAGATCCTTTTAGCAAATGAGGAGGTTCTATCAGACCTTGTCACTTCATATACTTTTTCCCTGATTTACTTGCTGGTCAGCAAATACTGCATCCCAGCCTCTGAAATCTTCTCTCAGAGATATTTACTTCCTGGTTCATCTCTATAGAAGGAGACCTTCTCTCATGAACTTAGCTTCAAATTGTAACTCACCTTTGCCCATTGACATTACCACTGAATGTTACCATTCAGCACATACCTAACATGCTCTGTGTTTTACCTGTTTATTTTCTACTTCCTCTACCATAATAAACACCAAGAGATAGGCTTTTTCCATTCTGTTCAACTGCTATATTCCCAATACCAAGAATAATGGTACATATATTCAGTATGTGACTGAATAAACAATAATAGCTAGGAAGTCTATGCTGATGACATTTTTTTGAAGACCCTACCTTTGTTTTTTGTCAGTTGAGGGGTTTGAACTCAGGGCCTGGCCACTGTTCCTGAGCCACAGCACCACTGCTGGTTTTCTGGTGGTTAATTGGAGATAAGATTCTCACATACTTTCCTGCCTGGGCTGACTTTGAACTGTGATCCTTAAATCTCAGGTTCTGGAGTAGCTAGGATTACAGGTGTGAGTTACCAGTACCTGGCAAGACTGTACCTTTCAGACCAGAGATAATTTTGTAATATGGGCTACTCTTTACAAATTACCCAAACTAGTATAGTGTAGATCATTCCCTAGACTTAGACAACTCTGCACTGTAGTGCAGATTTTGTACAGAGAAGCTTGTGAGATGCAGGGGGTGTATAGTCTAAGCCCCTCACTTGTTTTTGAGCAGTTGATTGATAATCTAAAGATGGCTTGGTGGTAATTCTTTCATTGACTGTGGTCTAGCATAGTACTTAAACTCTCAATACCTTAATTTCTTCTTCTGTAATTATTTTCTTCTCCTGCAGTGTAGATGCCCAAGAAATATTAAATGAGATCAACGTCTCCCAAGAAAGCATTTTTATTTTGAATTGTTTGTTCTACAGCATTTGGTTTTTGCCCTTTCATTTGTTTGACAAACCTTTCCTTGGAATTTTCTTTGCAGAAGTCCTGAATTCAAAGCCTCAGATATTCATGATCTGCCCTCTGGAGCAGTGGGGGGCCACTCTTCCCAGGCTGTGGTGGGTGGAGAACCTATATAGAGCATTAGGGAGACAGTAAGGGAAGGGAGAAAGATGGCAGAATTCACAGATCTCAATCTTCAAGGCTCTCAGTCCCAGTTGATGTGCGGCGCCATCTCAATAAAGGTTTTAAATTAAAACATGAGTGTGGGAAAAAAGGGAAGGTGAATGGAAAATGAATATGGCAGATTGACAAACATTTAAGGACCATACATGTCATAGTAACTCTCCCTGAGTAAGGCACAACTCCCCCTAACAGCTTTCTCTAAAAGAAGGAATGAGACGCTGCTTCTGTAGGTAGCTGTGGTAACAGTGTCACTATTAAAAAATAAAGCCCGTCTTCTGGATCCATGGATTCTGAAAATATCCTGGAAAAAAACTATATCTGTACTAAACATGAGCAGACTTATTTTTTCTTGTCATTATTCCCTGGTTAATACAGTATAACAGCTATTTATTATATAGCATTTTGTTTGGCATAACTCACCTAGATATGATTTCAAGTGTAAGGGAGTATATGAATACATTATATGCATATGCTACCCACTTTTTGTAAAAGATTTGAGCATCTTTAGATTTTTGGAATCCCAGAGAGACTCTGGAACTAATTCCTAAAGGGAAAACTACCAAAAGCTAGGAAAAAAGTATTGAAATGACTGATAGGATGGGAGGGCTCTGTCCTGTGGGGACTCTGGAATGTTCAGGTAGATGATTAGGGCTAGAGCAGAAAATAATGGGAAAAACCAGGGTAAAATATTTACAAGTGAATGTGAGAAACTGAGATTGGCTTTAGGGAGTAAAGAGTGGCCCTGGTTGAAGAGAATTGTAAAAGGAGACTGGAGCCAGGCACCGATGATTCAGCATGTAATCCTAGTTAACTCAGGAGGCTAAGATCTGAGGATCAAAATTCGAAACCAGCCCTGGCAGAAAAGTCCCAAGAGACTCTTATCTCCAATAAACTACTCAGATAAAGCCAGAAATGGTGCTGTGCCTCAAGTGATAGAGTGCTAGTCTTGAGCACAAAGAGGCTCAGGGACAGTACCCAGGCCCTGAGTTTCCCCCCCAGGACTGGGGGGGGGGGAGGAGAAAAAGAAAAAAGAGGAGTCCTGAGAGTTTGAACTAAGAGTTGATAAGCAGTTGTCACAGTGGAATAGCTATCTAATTTTATTTGGGACCTGCAGAAGGGTGTCTGGAGGATTATGAGTAGAGGAAAACGAAGGTATAGATAGATAGAACTGCTTTAGGGGAGGCAATCTCTGAAGCAAATGACTACCACAGTGGAATGAAGAAATATTTTAGAAGACAGAGAAGGGCTGGCATTGATCCTACTTAAAGGCAAGAGGGTCTTTGTAGAGCGTGATCCAAAGCACTGAGGGCTAAAGTGGAAGTATAGAGGAAGATGATAAGGGCAGAGGGAGGCCAGGGTAGCCAGAGACTAGGAAGATGCAGGGCCTTATGGTCTTGGGGAAGAATTGGAGTTCATTCAAAATGTAATTGAGAGAGCCATTAAAGGATGTAATCTGTTTAACTTCTTCTTTTTTTTTTTTTAGAAAAGAATATTGTAGATACTCTCTGTAGAATGGATTTTGAGATTTTTAATCCAGGCAATCAAAATAAAATACCATAGACTATGTGGTTTATAAACACCTACAGTTTCTCAGTTGTGGAGGCCAAGGAGTCCAAGATTATTGCTTAACCGCCTTCTTGATTCACTGATAACTGACATCTAGCTCTGTCTTAATGTGGTAGAAGGCTATCTAGTTCCCTGCTTCTTTGTTAAGAGCACTAAAATCCCATTCTGGAGGGCTGTGTTCTGTGATCTTACCACTATGATTTGGGATTGTGGGGAGGGTGTGCATGAATGTTTAGGCTGTGATTGGAGGCCAGAGTGGCAGTAGGAACCAGAAGGAGATGGAACATTGTGGAATGGATGACTTTAGAATGACTAAACACAAGAAGGATGTGATAATAAGCATGTCTGACTGGCCACAGACTCAAAACAGAAATGACAACTGGGCACTTACAACTTTGGATAGCTATGTGGTATGTCAGGATTTTATTTAGAGCTTGCTAACATAGTATTAATGAAATTGCTAGTCTTTTTTAGAGTTCTGGTGAATGTGAACTATCACATGAAACACTAAATTAATGAAACATTTAAGTAGCTTTTGAAAAGTTATTAAAATGCAATAGAATGTTACTCATCTATGAGCACTTAAAACAGATTTCTTCACCATGTGAGGCAATTTTTTTTATTGTGAAAATACTGTACAGAGGGGTTACAATTACATGGGCAAGGTAATAAGTACATTTCTTATCAAGCATTGTAGCTTCCTCCTTTGTTTTCCCATCTCCTCCCCCCTCCCCCCACCCAATTCTCCTACCCTCCCCCCACCAAAGTAGTAAAGTTTGTTTTTCCACATAACGACTTGTACATCTCATTGTTGCAATGGGTCTACCTGTATCCCTATTTAAACGATTTGTTTTTTCCTTTCCCCTCCACAAATTATACCAACATCAAATATAGTGAAAGCAGGGGTTATACCATAGGGGAGGGACATACAAAGCAACAAAGAAATAATCTTATAAATGTGTTAGAAACAATCCCATGAAAGAAAAAAAAACATTTGAATACATATCTTAAGGTTCATTTCCCTAACATCAACTTATCTGGCCTTTTCTTCTTAACTCAGACATATACTAGTTATTGCAAATAAGGGAAACCATGGGACCTATGTTCTTTGGGACTGGCTTACTTCATTTAATATATTTTTTTTCCAAGTATTTCCATTTCCTAACAAATGGGGCAATGTCATTCTTTCTGATGGAGGCATAGAATTCCATTGTGTATATATACACCACATTTTCTTGATCCATTCATCTACTGAGGGACATCTGGGTTGGTTCCATATCTTAGCTATGGTAAATAATGCTGCAATAAACATAGTCGTGCTGGTAGCTTTAGTGTGCTCTTGTTTGTGAACATTTGGGTAAATGCTCAAAAGTGGGATTGCTGGGTCATAGGGGAGCTCTATGTGGAGTCTTTTGAGGAACCTCCATACTACTTTCCAAAGTGGTTGAACAAGTTTACACTCCCACCAACAATGCAGTAGGGTTCCCTTCTGTCCACATCCCTTCCAGCATCTGTTGTTATTAGAGTTCTTGATTATAGCCATTCTAACTGGAGTAAGGTGGCATCTCAATGTTGTTTTGATTTGCATTTCTTTTATGGCTAGGGAGGTTGAGCATTTCTTCATGTGTCTATTGGCCATCCTTCTTTCCTCTTCAGAGAAGTTTCTCTTTAAGTCTTTAGCCCACTTATTTATTGGGCAGTTGTTTCTTTGAAGATTTGTTATTGGGGGATTTAATTTTTTGAGTTCCAGGTATATTTTAGATCTGAGCCCCTTGTCCGTTGTATGGCTAGTGAAGATCTTCTTCCCATCTGTGGGCTTTCTATTGATCTTGCTAGCTATGTCCTTTGCCATGCAGAAGCTCTGCAATTTCATGCAATCCCATTTGTCCAACCTTTCTTTGATTTGTTGTGTTTCTGGGTCTCTATTAAGAAAATTTCAGCCTGTGCCAAGGAGACCTAGGGTTTCTCCTATTCCATCTTGTAATGCTTTCAGAGTGTCTACTTTGACTCTAAGGTCATTGATCCATTTGGAGTTGATTCTGGTGCAGGGTGATATATAAGGATCTAGCTTTAGTTTTCTACAAGTAGTTAAAAAATTTTGCCAGCACCATTTACTGAAGAGGCTGTCTTTCGTCCATTCTATTTTTTTTAGCTCTCTTATCGAAGATTAGATGGCTATAGGTCTGTAGGTTCATTTCTGGGTTTTCAATTCTATTCCATTGGTCCTGAGGTCTGTTCTTGTGCTAGTACTAAGCTGTTTTGATTACTATTGTTTTGTAGTAGAGTTTGAAATTTGGTATTGATATTACTGTAGCACAGTTCTTTCTGTTGAGGATCGTTTTTGCTATTAGGGGTCTTTTATTGACCCATATGAATTTTTGGATTGCCTCTTCTATTTCATTGAAGAATGAGGTTGGAATATTGATAGGTGTTGCATTAAATGTGTAGATAGCCTTGGGAAGTATTGCCATTTTCACGATGCTGATCTTTCCAATCCAGGAGCATAGGAGTTTTTGCCACTTTCTATATTCTGTTTTGATTTCCTTGTTCAAGTTTTTAAAGTTTTCATCATAGAGGTCCTTCACTTCTTTGGTTAAGTTAATTCCTAGGTATTTTATTTTTTGTGGGGCTGTTACAAATGGAGTTGCTTTCCTAATTTCAGCCACACTTTTCTCATTGTTGGCATACACAAAAGCCATTGATTTTTGAGGGTTAATTTTATACCCTGCTACTTTGCCAAAGTTTCAGATCAGCTTGAGTAATTTGGGAGTGGAGTCTGTGGGATTCTTTAAATACAAGATCATGTCATCTGCAAACAGGGAGAGTTTTACTTCTTCTTTCCCTATTTGGATCCCTTTTGTGTTTGCATCTTGTCTTATTGCTGTAGCTAGGCATTCTAATACTAGATTGAAGAGAAGTGGAGAGAGTGGACATCCTTGTCTCGTTCCTGATTTAAGAGGAAATGGCTTGGGCTGGGAAGTTGGCTCAGTGGTAGAGCGCTTGCCTTGCATGCCTGAGGCACTGGGTTCGATTCCTCAGCACCACATAAGCAAAAAGAAAAAAGCCGGAAGTGGCGCTGTGGCTCAAGTGGTAGAGCACTAGCCTTGAGCTGAAGAGCTGAGGGACAGTGCTCAGGCCCAGAGTTCAGGCCCCACAACCGGACCAAAAAAAAAAAAAAAGAGGAAATGGCTTTAGTTTTTCACCATTGAGTATAATGCTGGCTGTAAGTTTGTTATATACAGCCTTTATTGTATTGAGGAATGTTCCATAGATTCCTATTTTTTCAGGATCTTCATCATAAAGGGGTGTTGGATCTTGTCAAATGCTTCTTCTGCATCAATTGAGATAACCATGTGGTTCTTATCCTTGCTCCTGTTGATGTGATGAATTATATTAATTGATTTGCATATATTGAGCCAGCTTTGCATCCCTGAAATGAATCCTATTTGATCGTGGTGTATGATTTTTTGGATGAATTGTTGAAGTCGATTGGCCAAAATTTTGTGGAGATGTTTTGCATCAATGTTCATCAAAGAAATGGGTCTATAGTTCTCTTTCTTTGATGAGTCCCTGCCTGGTTTTGGGATGAGGGTTTTCATGGCTTCATAGGATGAGTGCAGTAGTGAACTTTCTCTTTCAATTTCCTTGAAGAGTTGGAGGAGTATTAGTGTGAGCTCTGCTTTGAAGGCCTTGTAGAATTCTGCTGTAAAACCATCTGGTCCTGGGCTTTTCTTAGATGGGAGGTTTCTTATTGCTGTTTCTATCAGTGCTTGATATGGGCCTGTTAAGATGGTTTTACTCATCTTGGTTTAGTTTCAGCATGTCAGTATTTAGTAGGAAAAGGTCCATTTCTGCCAAGTTCTCAAACTTATTAGCATAAAGTTTTGAGAAGTATTCCCTTATAATGTTCTGAATCTAGGTTGTTTCTGTGGTGATGTGTCCATTCTCATCTCTGAGTTTATTTATTTGGGTGTATTCTGTTGTTTTTCTGATAATATTTGCTAAGGTTCTGTCAATTTTGTTAATTTTTTTCGAAGAACCAACTCTTTGTTTTGTTGATTCTTTCTATGTTTTTTTTTTTGGATTCTAATTGATTTAATTTTGATTATTTCTTTCCGTCTACTGGATTGGGGTTTATCTTGCTGCTCTTTTTCAAGGAGGCTCAGATGTCTCATTAAATTGTTTCAGATCTCTCCAATTTGTTGATGTAGGAACTCAGAGCTATAAACTTGCCTCTGAGTACTGCCTTTGCTGTGTCACAGAGGAGCTGGTAATTTGTGTGTTCATTTTTGTTGAATATCATGAACATTTGAATTTCCTTTCTAATCTCTTCCATGACCCACTCATGATTCAGCAGTGTGTTGTTCAGCCTTCATGTGTTACAGGACTTTCTTTGGTGGCTTTTTGGTGTTGAGTTCTAATTTTATTCTCTTGTGGTCTGAGAGAATGCATGGTATAACTTCAATGTTTCTGAATTTGGACAAGTTTGCTTTGTGGCCTAAAATGTGGTCTATTTTGGAAAATATTCCATTTGCTGCTGAGAAAAATGTGTATTCTGATGCTGCTGGGTGAAATATTCGGTAGATGTCTGTTAAATCTAGTTGATCTATGCAGTTGTTTAGATCTGTGGTTTCTCTGTTGAGTTTTTGTCGAGTTGATCTATCTAGTGGGGAAAGTGGTGTGTTAAAATCCCCAACAATTAATGTCTTTGGATCTATGTGGGATTTGAGGAAAAGTAGTGTTTGTTGGATAAATTTGGGTGCTCTGTTGTTTGGCGAATGGACATTTAGAATTGTAATATCCTCCTTAAGTAGAGATCCCTTAATTAGTATGTAGTGACCTTTATCTCTTCTCACTAATTTTATTTATTTTTTTTGGGGGGGGGGGTCCTGTCATGGGGCCTGTACTCTGGTCCTGGGTGCTGTCCCTCAGCTCTTCAGCTCAAGGCTAGCGCTCTACCACTTGAGCCACAGCGCCACTTCCGGCTTTTTTCTTTCTGCTTATGTGGTGCTGAGGAATCAAACCCAGTGCTTCAGGCATGCAAGCCAAGTGCTCTACCACTGAGGCACGTTCCCAGTCCCTCACTAATTTTAATTTGAAGTCTGTTTTAGTTGATATTAGGATTGCAACTCCTGCCTGTTTATGGGGGCCGTTTGCTTGGTAGATTTTGTTCCAGGCTTTCACATTGAAAATGTTTTTGTTTTTATGGGCAAGATGTGACTCCTGAAGGCTGCAGATAGAAGGATCTTGCTTTTTAATCCAACTAGACAGTCTATGTTGCTTAATTGGAGAGTTAAGTCTGTTAATGTTGAGAGATGGGACTGAGAGGTATTTGGGAGTTCCTGCCATTTTATCCACCTTCTTGGGAGCTACGGCAACTGGGTTTTTCCTATGGTTCTTGGATTCTCAGTTGGGTGCACAGTTTCTTGGCCTTTATTGTGGTCTTGTTGGGGTTTTTTTGTTGTTGTTTTTTTTTGGGTCCGGTCATGGGGCCTGAACTCTGGGCTTGGGTGCTGTCCCTCAGCTCTTCAGCTCAAGGCTAGCACTCTACCACTTGAGCCACAGTGCCACTTCTAGCTTAATTTTTCTTTGCTATGGAAGGATTTTTATTTTACCTTCGATTATGAAGGAGAGTTTAGCTGGGTTGATAGTTGTTTGTCTTTAGGGCATGGCATACATCATTCCAAGCTCTTCTTGCTTTGATTATCTCTCCTGAGAAATCTGAGGTGATTCTAATTGGTTTTCCTTTATAGGTGATTGATCTTTTCTCCTTGACAGCTTTAAGGATCTTTTCCTTGGTCTGTATTGATCCTGTGCAGATTATAATGTGATGGTGGAATGTCCTGTTCTTGTCTGGTCTATTTGGAATTCTAAAAGTTTCTTGTATCTGAATAGGCCTATCTTTTTGCATGTTTGGGAAGTTCTCTGCTAGGATCCTGTTAAACAAATTTCCTAAGCCATTAACTTCTGTCTTGAGGTGCTCCTCTACACCCATTATCCTCAGATTAGGCCTTCTGATGGTGTCTTCCAAATGTTGATTAGATCTATCATATTTCTTGGATTTGTCTTGGATGGTTGTATGTTCTTTCTCTATAATATCTAGGCTGTCTTCAATCCCCAAGATTCGATATTCAGCATGGTCTAACCTACTATCAAGACTTTCTACTTTGTTTTTTATTTCTTTTCTTTCTAGTTGGTCGGCTTTGATGGCTTCAAATTCTTTGTTGGAGCTTTGTTTTAGATACTGTATGAACTGCTTTACTTCCTTAATTGGGTGTTCAGTGTTTATTCTCAAATCCCTTAGTTGATTGGTTATGGTTTCCTTGGATTCCCATTCCTTCTGTTGGGTTCCATTAAGCATTCCCTTTGTGGTCTTCTGACTTCTTTCAGCTGTCTGTTTATGGATTCCATGAATGCCCTTAGTGATCTTTGTGTATTCTCATCCTGCTCTCTCAATTCCTGTATTACTCTTTGATTAGCTTCCTCACGTTCACGCAATTCCTGTAGTTCTCTTTGAGTGTTCTCAGCCTGCTCACGCCATTCCTGACTTTCTCTTTGTCTGTTCTCAGCCAGCTCCCACAATTCCTGTCTATCTCTTTGACTGATCTCAGCCTGCTCACACCATTCCTTTATTTCTCTTTGAGTGTTCTCAAGCTGCTCACGCAATTCCTGTATCAATCTTTGAGTAGCTTCCATGTGAGGCAATTTTTATCTGAATAGTTTTTCTTGTTTAATTGTATTTTACTTTAGATTCTCAGTCTCAGTTTTCACATCTGTAAAATAGGGAAAAAAAACCACATATTACCAGGTGGTTTTAGAACTAAATGGCACAGAGCTTATTATATAGGAGAAATTTGGTGAAATTGTTGATACTAAAAAGTATATTTGTCCCTAAATGAAACTACTACATTTTTTCCAATTCATATTAAGAAAAAAAAATGTAAAGAAATGATAATGAGTATTCTGATGCCCATTTTTGTTCTGTTTGATAGCCTTTCCACTTATTGCTAACCCATTTCTCTGATTCTTGAGAAATCAGTGCTCCTTTTTACATTTTGCTGGTGAAGAAGTTAATTCTAAGGAAACCAGAGGACATGTTCAAGGCAACCAAAGGAGTCTTTTTTTTTTTTTTTAAGTAGAACTAGTATCTAAATATAACACTTTTGCATACAGAATCACTTATCATGAACCTGAATTATGCATTCACCTAACCTTGACAATTGACTCAGATATTGGGTTTCCCAGGTGCCCATGGTATAGATACATGTGCTCATTCTCCCTTATTTGTTGCCTCTCAGTTTTGAATGGTTTTGTTCCCCTGCTGTGCATTAAGACCTGATTGTTTCTCACATCCAAGCACTTCCACTGTCTGAAAAAGAGATAAGAGTTACCAATTCATGGAAAAGCAATGAAAATAGAATCCAGACTAGCTGTCAGAGTACTTGTTATCTATAGTTCCTTTATTCATTTTGCTTTCTTAATGTAAGAAGAAAATGAAGTGATTTTGTTTAGCGCCAACTACTGTATATAAAAAGTATCTTTCCATTGAGGTCTTTTTTCAAGGGTCATATTAACAAGAAGCCAAATTCCTCCTTCATGCCAAGAGTTGTATATATTTTTCTGTGTATGTCTTAAAGAGACAGCTTGTGGAAAACAGGAACTTTCCAGTATTTTAACTGTGTTTTAGAGTACATCTTTTTTTTGGGGGGGGGGTCCAGTCATGGGGCCTGAACTCTGGGCCTGGGCGCTGTCCCTTAGCTCTTCAGCTCAAGGCTAGCGCTCTACCACTTGAGCCACAGCGCCGGCTTTTTTCTTTTTGCTTATGTGGTGTTGAGAAATCGAACCCAGGGCCTCAGGCATGCAAGGCAAGCGCTCTACCACTGAGCCACCTCATTTTTTTTTTAAATCATTTATCCTTTAGACTTTTCAACCATTTTGACAAATGCCAAAAACATTATAGTACTGCCATTTTAAGTCTGATTTGGGATAGGACATCATCAGGGTCCAAGTAAATTACAGATTTTCAAAGTTTAGTTGATATCTACTAGGAGTAAAGCTCAGTGATAAACCACTTACTTGTTTCAATTGATGGCACCACCAAAAGAAAAGTTTTTAAATCACTTGAGTAGGAGAACATACATGCATCAAGCCTTTGCTTGTTTTTTTTTTTTTTTTTTTTAACAATAAATACTGAACTCAGGGATTCAAGCATGCTAGGCAAAGCTTCTACTAAATGAGCAGTTTCTTTTCTTTTTTTTAAATTATTGAGATAAGGTCTCATTACCTTTGTTGCCCAGGCTGGCTTCTAACCTGAGATTCTCCTATCTCTGCCTTCCAAATAGCTGGGATCACAGCTATTGGCACCATGATGCCCAGCTTCTAAAGAGTCTATGAGAAAAATAAGTACTTTTATTCGGATGTCCTTATCAAATTTAATAGGAAACAAATAGTAATGCCTTATGCTTGAACACTTGGGTAAAAAAAAAAAAACAAAACTGTGACCAGATACAAGTTTCCAAAATGATAGTCACTGCAAAGTGTGAGCAGATGGGAACCGGTCTATGTCAAACACAAAGAAGCCTGTGGGAGTTTGAGAATCATATTGTGCATCTATCTACTTGTTGGCATTCACCTGATGTCTAGTGATACCTCATTAACATTTCTTCTGTGGTTCTGTTTTCTTCTTTTTTCCTTAGTACATTTTGAACTTTTAAACCTTTAAGTAGCTAAGAATTCTGAATGTGTGAAATTCTTTGATTAAGGAAATGAATGCCCAGAGGTGTATATAGTTCTTTAAAACATTTTTATACTCTTTCCTTTAATGTTGTGGTAAGAAACACTTGTTTAACATGACACTTTGAAGACATTCCAAGCTTAATTTTAAAAAGATTAAGTAAATATCAAAGGTCAGAAATTTCTTATAAACAACCCTTTTCAATTCACCACCTTATTGTTAACATAGATGAATACTCATGAATAATTTCATTTGACTTTCTAAACTTGAAGTCAGATAGTAAATGTGAATAACCTTTCAATGTTTTTACTTTTTTTTTTTTTTTTAAGGATACACCTGCCAGCACAGTGTTGTATATCTGTAATTCCAGCTACTTAGGAAGCGAATCTTGAGGCCAGCTTGGGCTACATAGTATATTCCAAGCTAGCCTAGGCTACACAATGAGACCCTGTTAATCAATCACTGAATCATCTAGTCATCAGTCTGCCCTTTCTTTGATCACTTTTTCAAGTACCTCATTTTCATCTGAAGTTATTTTATTGGCTCAAGTTTGCAATATGGAATTTGTTACTGTGGTAATGTATAGAAATGTAGATATCTGGGCTGGGAAGGTGACTCAGTTGTAGAGTGCTTGCCTCGCATGCATGAGGCCCTGGGTTCGATTCCTCAGCACCACATAAATAGAAAAAGCTAGAAGTGGCATTGTGGCTCAAATGGTGAGCAGAAGAGCTCACCATTCAGCCTTGAGCTGAAGAGCACAGAGAGAGAGCACCCGGGTCCAGAGTTCAAGCCCCATGACCAAAAAAAAAGAGTAGATATCTTCTGTGTGCTATGACATAATCCAGCACACTGAGTTTAAGGTAGTAAGGTTTTCCTAAAGCAGTCATTTTATTTATTTATTTTTCCCTCTAAAGATTCAATAGACCTAGTCTTGATAAATTTTTATCTTGGGTATTTTATAGATTAGATGAAATTGCAGATAATTTCTGTTTGTTTGAGCAAGATGACTAGAGAGAGCATCTTCTTAGGAAAGATGACCCTTCCATGTCACACTTTACAACTCACTTTGGTATCTCTTTGTTATAGTCTTGACAATAACATTTATAGACAACATTTATTGACTAGCATTTTCCTTCAGCATTCTCTCTCATATTATCCAATTATACTGTACTTTTCATTACATTTGAAATTAGAGGTACCTGTCTTCCAAAGGCAGTTTTATATTGAATGAACTCGTATCCTCTAAAGTGGTGGACACAGCTTCACTGAGAGAAAATAAGGAAGGACAGCTTCTATGGCAAACATTTCTGAGCTAGTTTTTTAAATGTAGATAAGGAGAGAAAAGACCCAGAATCTGCTGCTAAAACTTAATGACCTTAAAGCTTAATGACAACTACAAAAATGTTATTGTAGTTTTGTGGGGCTTTACAAATTATTTTCTACCTTATAGGTAAAATATGACTCTATTCTTCTTGTTAAAACATACAAGGACAAGTAAGAAATACTCTTGTACTGCAGTTTAATACATGTACCTCCTGTATCTAACTAGGGCTATACCAGACAATTATAGAATGACTAGTGTTCAATATTCTAAGAGCAAAGACAGTGTAGTATTTCTAAATTTTCCTTATTTAACCCAGATTTCCCCAGACCAAGGAAAAGTTGAACCTCCTTCCCAAGGTTAAGGAAGACGAACATGAGCAGAGTGGAGGTTGAAAATTGAGGTTAGAAATGAAAGTTCTTGTCCAAGGAGACAATTACAATAAGGCATTCACATGTATGCCCCAAATAACTCATTAGAACCACGAATAAATACATCTAATTCTTGTTTATAGTTATATTCATCTACATAGCTTTCTACTAGGTAACTATCATTTATGCCTACTACAGGTAGGAATTCCCTATACATTATTTCTAAATGTGGTACCCTGTTTTACTAGTGAGGAAATGGAGACTCAGAGACGTAAATAGTGCTTTCTGAGGGCATATGCTAATCAGGGATGGTCTGGGTTTGGATTCTGTTCCCACATAGGTTCTGTTCTTGTAATCAGAGTAGTTCCTTACATGAATATAATTCTTTATATCTTTGGGTCCTGAAATAGAATAAATATTTTAAATTCTTATTCTAATTTCATTCTGATTTTCTAGGCATCATCCCTTTTGATAGAGAAGATACTAAATATCTACAGGTCCTGAGTGCTGGCCACCCAGAATGGCCTCTGCTTGTTGACTTTCAACCCAGATTGAAGGGCTCGGGAATCTAATGAACAGATAGTTCAGTAGGAACTCTTTTGGCCAGTTAATTTTTTTTGTTTTTGTTTTTGTTTTTGTTTTTTGCAAAAGCACAACACAACATTAATCTCCACATCTTCTTAATTGATATTAATGTTATGGCATTCTGGTTTCAAGCTCTTGAGTAGTTTTTGAGGTTTGTTTGGGTCATTGAAAACTTTAAATAAATGAACTTTTGGAATATTTTTGACTGAGATTCTGCACTGTTTTTCCCTTTTTCTAGGTCTATTATTAGCAGAAGATTTTTCTGCATAGTTGGCACTCTGTACCTGTATCGGTGTATTACAATGTATGTAACTACACTCCCAGTACCCGGTATGCATTTCAACTGTTCTCCAAAGGTAAACTATTCCTCACTATCATTTCCCTTTGTTTTGTTTCTCCTTGTATCCTGGCTTCTTTCACTAAGGCGGATGGTGACAATTTATTCAGATACATTCAGATTCCTCCACCCTCCTGTGGGAACTTTGCTAAACTTTAAGGCCAAGCAACCACACCCTTCCTTAGAATTTCTAAGCCCTGCTCGTGTCACCCAGCTAAGGACCTATGTGTTGTTGCTGGTGTGTTGGAAGCTGCTGAATTCTGTGTGGGGGTGTAACACTTTGGTTTCCTGCCAGACATTTTAAAATATCATCCACTCCCTTGACACACATCCAGGAGCTTTCATATGCTCTCTCCTTCTCTGAGAAGGAAAGCTTAGCTTCAGATGGTGTTTTTTCCCCCTTTCTTCTTCTCTCTGTTAATCTGTATATCAGGGTAAAGTAACAGACAAGTGTTCCTGTCCCTGACACTCCTCCACCAATTCCAATAAGAGTACTATTCTCTAGAGGGAGGTGTGACCTTATGTCTACTGCCTTCTCTAGTTGTGGAATTAATTGGGATATGATGAAATCTCAGAAGATTTAATCTTTAAAATGTTTATATACATTAAAGCTCATTAATGTAATAAGAAAATATAAAGTACAGTCCCATGTTTAAATTCATATTTGCATTATACCTGTGTGATGTGATAGCGGGGCAGGGGCAGGAATTGGTCCTTTGTGCCTCCTTAGAGATGGCTTCTTAGAGAAAGGTATTGGAAAAGAGGGGCTGGAAAATTGCCTCTGGACTTGTAAAACTACATCTTTATCACATGAAGTCTGAATGCCTCTGGTTTATTTGTGCTCTGTGGTACCTGTTCCTTCTAAGACTCACCATGTGTGTACAGAGGTAGTTACTTTCTTCCTTAACTTTCTGCATGCTTGCTGTATACTGCTTCCTGAACTCTGGAGGAACTGCTTGAAAGAATAAAAGCCTCCCAACATTCTACTCTTCTCTATTGGCAGTTCTTCCCTGCACTCGTCTTATTTGTTTATGTATTTTTTCAATTGTACTGGGGCTTGCACTCAAGACCTCATGCTGCTCTTGCTTGGCTTTTTCACTCAAAGCTGGTGCTCTACCACTTGAGCCACAGCTCCATTTCTGGCTTTTTGTTAATTGGAGAGAAGAGACTCATGGATTGGTCTGCCCCAGCTGGCTTTGAACCACAATCCTCAGATCTCAGCTTCCTGAGTAGCTAGGATTACAGGCGTGAGCCACCAGTGCTGCCTGTACTTGACCTCTTACTGTTTCGTCTGTCCTTCTCAAGAAGCCAGCCTCATGTTTTTTGGTCCTCCAAGAAAGCTTCCAGAACTTGTGTATGTCACAGTTCCCAGAGTATAAGAAATGTCTTGTTATCATTGAAAGTTGATGTGGACTCTTGCTGGGAGACTGGCTTGATGAGCAGCATGTTGTCATAGTAAGATGGTTAAGAGCTTCAGGTTAATGTAGTTGAACTCCTTCAAAGTGTGTGTGTATGTGCTACACATGTGTAGGTAGATGCAGGTTCTGAACAAGCACATGGAGAGGATGAATCTATCATTAAGGGGGTCATGATGGGGTCATGATGTGCAGCGCTTCCTCCTCATTGCTTCTTGGCCTTGTATTTTTCTGAAGACTACTACAGCTCCAGCCACTGGCAATCTGGTTAAACTTATGGTGGGTGTGAGCCATCAGTGTATCTTATTGCGATCGATCCTGTGGCTAAGAAAACCTTGTGAGTTTTCCTGATAGAGCCAGAGACAGCAGGAACTATGTATAAAGACCAAATAAAACATGTCTTTTACTTATTGTATGGCTGTAAGTCCCAACTATCACCATGGAATCCCTAGAAGTCTTGTGGAAATAAAAATCTGAAAATAATCATGAGGGGTAAAATACTAGTATACCTTTGCAGAAAGTATCAAGATTTGCTATCAGATGCCAGTGGCTCATGCTTTTACTCTTAACTACTCACAAGAATAAGATCTAGAGAGTCACAGTCCAAAGCCAGTCCAGGTAGAAAAGTGCAGAAGACTTAGCTAGCAAAAATATGAGATTAGAAGTATGACTGTAATGGTAGAATACCAGTTTTGAGCAAGAAAGCTGTGTGAAAGCACAATGCTCTGAGTTCAAGTCCCATGGCTCTCTCTCCCTCTCTTTCACACACACACACACACAGATAGTTTTGTTTTCTTTATATGTTCTCCCTATGGTATATCTCCTGTTGTCACTGTATTTGATAGTGGTACCTTGCATCTTATATATACATTTGTCCAATTTGGGGAGGGGAACGGGAATAACAAAATGCTGAAACAAGGACACAGGATGACCCATTGCAACAATGATACCCACAAGACAGTATAGTGGAAAGGAACTTTATAACTTCGGAGGGTGGGGAGGGGTGAGGGAGGTGGGAAAGGGAAGGGATAGTGGGAGAACAACAGAGGAGGGAGTAACAATTCTTGGCAAAAAATGTACTCATTAACTTAACTCATTAACTGTATTCCCTCTATACAGCATCTTTACAATGAAATGAAATTAAAAACACACAAATTTGATCCATCTCTCTCTTCTTTTTCTTTCTTTTTTCTCTTTTTAATGTGTTTTAAAAACCAATCTCAGACAATGTCATTTTGTCTTCTGAAAATAATTGGCATTTTATTGTATAGCCATGATACTATTGGTTTTCAAAAAAAATAAAACCCCAAAACAATGGCAGTTCTTTGATATTGGCAGTTATTAGTTCACAGATTATCCTGGTTGTCATAAAACACCTTTTTAAAAAGTTAGTTTATATTCCTTAGGATCCAATATCCTTACTTTTGTTTGTTCCATTTTCAGTTATATTTTTATCATCTTTAAGTAGTTTTTCAAAGGAGTTGCCATTCAATGAAGTATTTTTTAAATTCAGTGCATCGGACTTAGTATTACCCTTTCTCATCCCTCATCCTTCCCAACTGTATCCCTCCCCTAATCTTCATTTTTTTCTGTTTCTTACGTCTAAATTTAGATCACTTCTCCTTCTCTATCCTGGCACTGATGACTTGTAGATCCCTGGGCCTATAGAGCCTGCATGCCCATTTCGATTTATCTGACTGCTTCTTTGTGGTGTCAGTGAACTTGTTCCTCTCTTTTCCATATGTCCTCAGAATAGAAAGTCGTCTCTAAGACTCCATTACTCAGTTTTAACTTTTTTTTTTTTTTCAACAAGAACACTTATTGGGACAACAGGAAGATTTCTGAAACCAGACAAAAGAGTTTGGAAATATTTTGAAAGCTTGATAATATCCCTGGATGGTAGATTGAGTTTTAGTGTTCAGTCAAAGGCTAGAATATGGTCCTGTAGACTTGTGTCTAAAGGGAAGGAAGGGTAACATGAGAGATCTTGAAGACTAGCTGTGCTTATTTTAGAAACATACCTGTGCTGAGGAAACTGATTAAAAATTACTGGGTTCAATGTTCTACTTGATACTGAACCATCATCATTGCCAAATCTCCATCAACTTCTCTCTCACTCATAGTACACAGAGGAAATTTACCACCCCTCCAGACACCCAAACTTACCTAGTACTGGAAGATCACTGAAGTCAGGATTAAAATAGCCTTGCTCACATTTACAAACTATGTAGCAGGTATTTTGGGTGGCCATTTAACTTCCTAGATTTTTTGCTACTGAACTGGCAAAGCAGATCTAACTCAAGGCATAGTAGGTGAGTAGAGACAATATATAAGGGATCTGTCATCATCAAGTGCTGTACAGAAATAAGACTTACTAGTATTGTCACGCTTCAATTTCTAGATTTTAGCCAGTGAGAGCCGACTTAACAATTTTCATTAAATACCTACTGTGTTTAGGTGCCAGAGTATAAGGAATGAGCAAGGAAGATATAGTTCCAGTCTTTGTGGAAAACATGATAAAATTTGCCAGGTTCAAATTTGTACTTTATGTAATAAAGTTTTAAAATGATACAAGGGTCTCAAGTTCTATTCATGGACAGGAAGGGACCGATTTGAATACAGTTTATAAAATCACATGAATATAATTTGGTAGCGAGTTAATGTAGAGTATACAGAGAGAAGGGAGACATTTCAGTGATTGGGTTTTACCATTGGGATAATTATAAGGCAGCGGGGAAAGGGAATTTAGTGATTTTTGAATTAAATATAGGGAGTGCAAGGATAGTTAGAAATGTAGGTGTAAAGTTAAGGTTAAAATGAGGCTAGAAAATAAATATTTATGGTTTATCATCTTCTAGATTGTTAATGAAAACTCTTTTTTTTAATTTAAATTTTATTTTATTTTATTTGAGAACATACTGTACAGAGGGGTTACAATTACATTGGCAGGACAATGCATACATTTCTCACCAAGCATTGCAGCCTCCTCCTTTGTTTACCCTTCACCTCCCTTCCCAGCCTCCCCCCTCCCCCCCACCCAATCATACCCCCCTCCCCCCCCCCCCCACACCGACATTGTAAAGCTTGCTTTGACATGACATTTTGTAATTGTTAATGAAAACTCTTTAAGTATGGAAGAAAGATCCAGAAACAGGATGTAGAAAATGTAGTCTTTCTAGAACTGGATATTTCAAACTGGATATTTCCTGATTTGGGGCAACATTGAAGCCATGTCTGTTGGTGTTCTCGGTCACCACTAAACTTTTAAAGGAAGTTCAGCTTTAAAAAAGGCTTTTCTGAATAGTCTAGTCATGCAGTTTTTCCACCATTACTGTAATCCTCCTATTGCCAGACTTAATCTTCCTTAATACCATTGCTTAGCTTTCACAGCTTGTAAGAATAATGTTCCAGCAAATATTCAGTACCAATTATGAAAATCAGGCTTATTGTTTATTCATTTGATTGACAGCAGTGTCCTCACAAAATGTAACAGCTTGAGATGAATATCACGAGATGGTGGGCATAGGATAAAGAGCAGGCTCTTCAACATTGATAAGCCTCAGAGAACTGTGGTAAGGGAAGTAGGTGTGTTTAGTTCCTGGATTAGGAGTTTCTGGGTGGCTACCAAAAGTCAAGATTACCTTGATTAGCCCGTGTTTCCCTAACCGTTTTCCCCCTCCCCCTCTCCCCACAAGGAGCATGTATTTTATCCCCCAAACAACCTCTCATTTTGTTACAACTGTTTAGGATTCAGTTTTTTTTTTCTTTAAGAGTAAAAGCAATTCAGAATTCTTTGATGTTGTTTTTAATGGATTTCCTTATGCTATTTTATTACATGTATATGGTTTACTTTGAACATACTCTCTCCCATAGGTAAGTATCTATGGTTTCAGTAAACTCTTAAAAATAAAAAACTTGTACCCTAGTTTTCAAATACACACCCAGCCTAATTCTCATGCAAGAAAAGAAGTGCCTCCTAAAAAAAAAAAAAAAAAAAAAAAAAGAAGTGCCTTACACTGTTTTGATGAGGTAGTTGAAAATAATGACTAAACATTAATGTGAAATGCATATTGGTGTGCTTTGTGGTTTCCACAGTGACCCTGAACTTGAAAAGCATTGAAAAGAGAAAGATAACACTACACCAGGGCACTGAGCTGGCAGATACATTAACCTGACAAGGAGTTTCCACATGAGTGAAATAGTTGACTTTTACTTCAGCCCCAACACAACCCATATTTGCACAGGGGTCTTGTTTCACAGCACCAGTGGCTGATTGTTATCATACATGTTATCACAGCAGATAGCAGAAATACTTCACCTATTCTGGAACTTTCAGCTTGTCTCACTGAGATAAGGTTTCTTCTTGAACTTGCTGAGGATCTAGGATGCAGTAATCACCAGCCTAGTGTCCATTTTCTGGCTCAAGTCCTACTTTATATGGGAGAAGGTGCTGTTCTTTGGGATTTATAACCTTTTCTAGCTATTAGCTAGAGGCCTCACTGTGCCCCTCGCTAACACATTTTGATCATCTGTTAAGCTCCCTCCAGCCTTTACAAGATTTGACTTAAGAGTGTGACTGGTTTCTCTACCCTAATACTAAGGAAGTACTGCTGAACTTATACGGATGATAAGTTATCAGTGTCTATTTTACTCATCTGTGTTGGTACTGGGGCTTGAACTCAGGACTTCCCACTCTCCCTTGGCTTTTTCACATGCAGTTCAGTGCTTGGTTTTAGATAATTTTCTGCTTGCCTCACAGTTTCTTGTCAGTGTATTTTGGTTTTGTTTTTTGTTTCCTCCATTTTTTGCACATAATTTCCAGTAATGTTTCCATCCCACATCTCTCATTTTCTTTAAATCTTTCACTCCTGTTTATTTTTGTAACACGTTTTTTTTCTCTCCCTTTCTTTCTTCCCATTTTCTTCTCTCCCATTTTCTCCCTTTTTAAAAGTCTGTTAAAAAGTGGAAGCTCTATACAAACAAGGTATTATTGCTTTATCCTTCCTTTCTTCCTTTCTTCCTTTCTTTCTCTTTCTTTCTTTCTTTCTTTCTTTCTTTCTTTCTTTCTTTCTTTCTTTCTTTCTTTCTTTCTTTCTCTCTTTCTTTCTCTCTCTCTCTCTCTCTCTCTCTCTCTCTCTCTCTCTCTCTCTCTCTCTCTCTCTCTCTCTCTCTCCCCTTCTTTCTTTCTTCCCCCCTCTCCCTCCCTCCCCTCCCCTCTGACAAGTTGCTAGGGAACCTTCATCTTCCATGAGATGTTACCTCCTCTGAGTAATTGAATCATGTAACGGTGTGACTACTTTTTCTCACATCAGAAAAACTAGAAACAAGCTTAAACAAATCTGCACTTAATATAGAGAGAATGTCAGATTTTATAATATGCTAAACCTAATAGCCATCTTTATGTGATTTATGAACATGTTCCTGAAGCTGGATCTGTTTTTCTGTTTTTAAATCTTGGACACCTTTAAGTTCATAAAATGGAATGTAATACAAAATGAGAAATAAAATGCAACTCACCAGAGAGTCTTTCATTCTTTCTTGCTGTTGACAATGAACAGAAGATTCAGGAAGCATGGCTGGGAGAGAAGGCAAATGAGGTAGTCAGGAAAGTCCCTGAGACTCTTATCTCCAATAAACCACTAGAAAACCGGAAGTGGCTCTATGGCTCAAGCAGTAGAGCACTTGCCTTGAGCTGAAGAGCGCAGGGACAGCGCCCAAGCTGAGAGTTCAAGCCCCATGACTGACCAAAAAAAAAAAAAAATGTAATAACAAACCAACCTCAGCTTACTGTGAGTTTACTTGATGAGCTTTCTAAGTTTTTGACTCTTTAGTCATTACCCTTAGCTGAAAACATAAATACCTTGTACATTCATACAAAAGTATATTCTTTATATCTTTATGCTATATAAGCTTTGTTCTATTGTTAAAATTATTTATTTTACTCTTGAAACTTTTGTTGTTAAAAATGAAGGCAAAAACGCATGTACTCACCTAGGCCTACAGAGGGTCAGAATCCTCACTCACACTATACCTTCATAACTGATCTCACTGGACAGTCTTCAGAGAAGTAACACGTGTATGGAGGATTACTTGAAATAGCATCTCTGATCCCTTACACTCACTTTCAGCCTTTCATTCATTATACACAAGCCAGTGGCTTGTGCAGCTTCATTTGATGGGCTTTATTTGCCTAGTCCACCAGTGAGCACTCCTGCTGCAGTCGGAAATGGCAAGATCCCTAGGCCAGCTCTGGACTAAATGAGAGGAAAGGACTACCACTAATAAACATGTGGCTTCAAAGACATCCTGGGAATGTGGCTTAGTGGTAGAGTGTTTGCCTAGCATGCATGAAGCCCTCTGTTCGATTCCTTAGTACCACATAAACAAAAAAGGCTGGAAGAAGTGCTGTGGCTCAAGTGGTAGAGTGCTAGCCTTGAGCAAAAGGAGCTTAGGGACAGTGCCCAGGCCCTGAGTTCAGGCCTCAGGACTGGCAAAAAAAAAAAAAAAATCATTGGAGCTGGTGCTGGTGGCTCATACCTATAATCCTAACTACTCAGGAGGCTGAGATATGAGGATGGCGTTTCAAAGCCAGCCCAGGCAAGAAAGTCCATGAGACTCTTATCTACTATTAACTACCAGAACACTGGAAGTAGCAATATGGCTCAAGTGGTAGAGCACTTGCCTTGAGCTGAAGAGCTGAGGGACAGCTCCCAGACCTAGAATTCAAGCCCCACAACTGACAGAAAAAAAAAATCCTTGGAGAAGCCTGCTTTTTAATAACTAAAGAGTCACTCGGTATCTCTGTGTACTTGATGTGGCTCATCAGAAGCCCTGCCCTCTTCCTCTAGCTCTCAGTTTCTAGGTTTTGGTTTGGGAAAGTGATTTGATCAGTTCACTTTGCCCCTTAGCAATTCATTCAATATGAAGACAGTTGTTTCGCTATTTTTCTTTTTTACTGAAGAAAATAAATATGATTTTAAGGACTATACTTCACATACTAGGAAAAATACAAGATTTTCCTTGTCTTCTCTGTGGTCTCCCCATATCCCTGCTTTCAGCCATCAATTTTCAGAAGTCTAGTCCTGGGGAGACCCCAGCTCCAGTTCAGTGGGCCAGTAAGCATACTCCATCCTCTCTTTCCCCTGGATGCACTCAGAATACTCTGGGCAGAATAAAGGGAGCAGCATAAAGGCAGATGGTAGCAGGCAGACTGGGGAAGGAAACTGGAATGCTAAGGATGAAAGATGTAGTCTTAATTTTCCCATTTTGCCTTTGTTTTGTTTTGTTTTTCACTCATTCCTGCCTAAACTCCAGAGGAACACAAATCCCATGGCTACACTGGCTGCAAAGACAGCATCTCCTTTTTCCAAGGAGACGAAGGGAAGACACCCGGAGACAAACCAGGAGAATTCTCCCCTCCCCCCCCCCCCACTTTTTTTTTTTTTTACTACTCTGGGGACATTTAGAATTGTAGACTTTTCCTGTGTATAGCCTTTTTTTTATTATAAAGGTGATGTACAGAGGGGTTACAGTTACGTAAGTCAGGTAATGAGTACATGTCTTTTTGAACAGCGTCACACCCTCTCTCATTTTCTCCCAGTTTTTTTTCCCTCTAACCCTTCCTCCTTTTCAAGTTGCATAGCTTGTTTCCAACATAGCTTCTAGTGAGTATCATTGCTGAATTAGCTCACCCCTTTCCCAACCATTTCTGTGCTTCTCTTTCCCCTCCCCAAATCAGGTAAATTTACATACAAGACAAATGATACAGAAATCAAATATGGCGACAAAAGGGAAAAACAGTAGAAAAAATGAAGAAAGTAAAATAACTCCACTTGTTGGAGTTCATTTTGATAAGCATTTGATATGCTCTTATGTACATAGCTATTGGGCCCTTGTGATCCTTTCCTAAGGATATCCTCCCTTGGTCTCGCTGTATGAATGATTACAGTCCTGTTTAATGGTGTCCAAGTGTAATTTTTTGTCTTTTACTATGCATTGGCTTGCAGATTTATAGGCACAATCTAATTATTACAAATGAGAGAAATCATCCAACCCATGTTTCTTTGGGTCTGGCTTACCTGGCTTAATATATTTTTCCCCAAGTCTTTCCATTTCCTTACAAATGGGGCAATGTCATTCTTCGTGATGGAAGCCTAGAATTCCATTGTGTAAATAAATCTGTGTATAGGCTTTTGAAAACAAAATTTTGCCAAATATTTTTTGTTTTTCTTTTTAATAGAGGAAAATGTTTATAATCTAAACTTCCTATATAGCATTGTAAGCTTATTTTTTAATGATTTATTGGACATTTACAAAATAGTTATTCAACAGTATAAGGTTATGGTACTTAAATTGCTAGAAAAACCATGATGGTGTTCCCCCCTCCCAGCCTGAAGATTTTGCCAGTGGTTTTAAGTACATCCTATCCAAATGGTAGATGAGGAAATGGAGGCCTTTAGGATGGTTCACAGAGCTAATCATTGGCAGAGCTGTGATTCTAACCCTAGGTTTCTCCTGCTGGGTCCACTGTTCCCAGCCACTGTCCTCACTTGGAAGGCCACTGTATTTCTTGTCATTGATGCTTTCTTTTTATTTTTAAGCTTTGCTAACTTGACCTGGGGAAACATGAGTTCCTGTTACGTTACTTTTATGTATATTTGTTTAATGGAGTTTTTGCCTCTATTTTGTCATGCACATCCCATGAGACTTGATACATTTGTTTCCTGAGTTTGTCTAATTTTACTCGATTTTCTGTGTCCTATGTATGTGACAAAGATATCACATTGTCTCTGCTGCAGTTGTTTTATAATTTGTTTTGCACTTTGCTCTTTAAACATAATTTAGATTTGTTGGGTAGCTGTAAACAACTGTTCTCTTTTTTGATTAGCCAGTGAGATGGAAGAGACTTTCTCCTAGCAAACACATGGCGAGCATGGGAAGGTATTCCTAAAAGAAAGCTCAGGGGTTGAAGACACCTGTAAGGAATGCTGCGCTGTATTTGTGCTGTTTTCCCCAGTGCCATGTGTATTTCATAGTTTCTCTCTCTTGCACTCAATACAATTTTCCCCAAAGAGATGAAAATTATGGGGTGTTGTTACCTTGGGGATATAATTTACAGTTTTCAAAACACAAGAGCGTTCAGAAGGATAATTTGATTTGTTTGTTTGAGGTCTTGAGATTGAACCCAGGTCCTCAGGTATGCCAGGCAAGTGCTGTATTACTGGGCTATACCTTCATACCCCTAGAAGGATAACCTGAAAAAAAATATATAATCTGAAAGCTACCCAAAGGATTTTTGGTCATAATTTTCTACTATGTATTATCCATTATGATGACAGAACTAGATCAAGATTTTAATTTGAAACTTTAGGAAAAAAATTATCATGTATCTGTAGACACACAATTAAAAAAAATAAAACAGACCTTTCAAACTTGTGATTGAGAATTAATGGTCTCCTGACCTGACCCTATTGTCATTCCTATTGTAGTTTTCTACTTCCTTCTACACAATAGAACCTTGTGGTGTTTGCCACCCTATCTCTATATTGTCAACTCCTTTTATGGATCTTATTGTTTACTACATTGTAAGTGACATGGATATATTGCTTATTGTTACCCTGTAAATTTTATTGTGGGCTTTTTCTGTTGTTGACTTTCTGCTGCAGGAAGTAAGGATTTATTAATGTCCTGAGTCTTTTATCCCATTCCTAGCTTTATTGTTGCTTTATTTTGTTTTTTTTGAGACAAAATCTTACCCAGGCTGTAACCCAGGCTGACTTCAAACTTGAGATCTTCCCACTTCAGTCTCTACGGCTTCAACTTCTTATCTGTCTTTCCTTTATAGTTCTCTGTCCCCTATTTAGGTCAATATTCAGGGCCTACATTAGTACAGTTCTGTAAATGCTATTCACAGCAAAACCATGTCATTTCCTATAATTATTTATTCTTTTCTCTGCAATATTTTGTTTCCTGTAGAGTTGGTAATTGCCTTGCTTCTTTTCTTTAGAGGTTTTCTATGTCTTTACTCAGCCTCAAGCTGTGGTTGTCGGTTCAGATAGAAGCATTGAGTATTTCTTTTGTCTCATTCCTTGAAGCAGTTTTTCCAGAGTGGTTGGGCTCCTACTTTGTAGCTCATATATATAACCTCTGCAAAGCTCTTCAGCTCTCCCTTTATTAGCAACACAAAGACAACTTTATTCCTTTCTCTGTTTACTCACTTGCTTTCTAGAACATACCTTCTAATTCAGTTTATCTTGTACTTTATACTTAGGTGTAATATGGCGGGAGTGGAATTCTAAGTTGGAGATGATATTTTTTTCAGATTTGCTTTCGATAAACCTGATTCTAATGATATATGATAGAAAGCTCCTTTCTCCTATTGTACTGGGTATCTAGGGATCCTTTTAAACTGAGAAGTTCATATTCTCTGGATGTATTTTGCAGCCTGATGTCCTTAACTAGAAATCATGATTTTCTTTTTGTAATGTGTTTTTATGTAACATGTGTAATGTGTTTTCTTAAAGCTGTAACGGTAGCAGTTAGATTTTGAAAAAGGATGCTGGTGATTAAATTAGTCAACTAGAATTTAACAGGGTTCTAAGAAGCATAAAGAACAATCACACATTTTATTTGACAGAGCAAATAGAAGTTAAATTGAAGGAGTTTTTAAGCCATGTATCAGCTCAAACTTACATCACAGGCAGATAGATTAATTTATACTTTGTTCTGCTCTTGTTAAGAGGAACATCATGTGGCACTCGCTTAATTTCAGGAGTCTTGAGGCACCTCCTACTGAGTGCCTTTCCTGCCTATGAACACCCCATTCTCCAGCCTCCTTAGTGAAGGTAGTACAATGGCAAAAACGCATGTCTAATTTTTCATAAGAGATTTAAACTTTCTTTTTCCAAATTGGCA
Source organism: Dipodomys merriami (assembly GCF_024711535.1). Lineage (NCBI taxonomy): Eukaryota > Metazoa > Chordata > Mammalia > Rodentia > Heteromyidae > Dipodomys > Dipodomys merriami. The sequence continues at coordinate 31,929,056 of NW_027202715.1, read as the reverse complement.
GTTATTATTAAGTCAGTCTTCCTCTATAAGTATCACTTTTAATTTTTTTAATGGGATTAGGACTGGTGGCTCCTTAGTGGTAGAGCACTTACCTCGCTTTTGCGAGGACAGGGTTGAATCTCTTAAGTGTGCAAAAGAAAACTTGAGCAAACATCTGCTGATGTTTACTATTAAAATGTTCTAACATCTAAGGATAGCACCACAGTCAAATGACTCAGCCCTCAGGCCACATTTTTTCCAGGGGCTGACAGTGGAATGTTACACTGAGTGGGGAAAATTTTCATGGGTGGGGATTTTGTGTGTTAACAAAGCCTTATTCTGGATATAAAGAGTAATAAATAATAATCACAAATAGCAAACATTCATGTAGGTTAATAATAAGCCTTGTTTTCTTCTTTCCCACCAGCTTTTTGGGGACTGGGAAGCCCAAGTGCGGAGAATAATGAAACTCATTGCTGGAGGAGGCTTATCTATCACTGGCTCTCACAACATGTGCGGGGACTATCTGTACAGTGGCCACACGGTCATGCTGACACTCACCTACTTATTTATCAAAGAGTGTAAGTCAAACTCGGCCTTCATTTTCTCACCTGCTGTTTCCCATGGTTTACAGAAACCTCCAGTCGCTACTGGAGGCCTCATCTCATCACCATGCCTGGGAAATGGGCCTAACAGTGCTTATGTCCCACACTGTTAGGTTACGTCATGGTGTGGAGGGATACAACAGTGCTTCTTACAGACTGTGAGGAGGGTATCTTTTGCTTGGATACTGTCTGCAGTGCTGGGTGAAAGCAGTTTCTAGGGCATGTTAGGAACCAGTGATAGACCTGCAAAGGAACAGAAATCCAGCCTCAGGCCTGGCTAGAAAGTAGAAGATGATCATATACTGGCTCAGCAGCACTTTTTTAAAGCACTTGACAGAGTGCTCGCCGAGGGCATGGTGATGGTTCAGGTGATGTCTCTGCTCTCACATAAGCCAGGGGCTCAGGGTGAAGCAGACACTAAATGGGAAATTTCCTTTAAGGAACACATTTAAAATACTTTATGTGAAACAAAATACTATAGATATTCCTCTATACTGCTTGGAGATGATAGATGGATGGATGGATGAATAATAGGTAGGTAGGTAGGTAGGTAGGTAGGTAGGTAGGTAGATAGATAGATAGATAGATAGATAGATAGATAGATAGATAGATAGATAGATAGATAGATAGATAGATCTACTAGCATTTTTGCTAAATTGGCTTCACATAACCCTCTTAAAAAGAAAATGAGGACTGGGAATGTGGCTTAGTGGTACAGTGCTTGCCTAGCAGGCATGAAGCTTTAGGTTCGATTGCTCAGTACCACATAGAAAAAACCAGAAATGGTGCTGTGGCTCAAGTGGTAGAATGCTAACCTTGAGCAAAAGAAGCTCAGGGGCAGTGCCCAGGCCCTGAGTGCAAGCCATAGGACTGGCAAAAAAAAATTATTAATATGTGACTAAAATCTTTCCATCCTTCCTTTTTGCCACTTTTCTGTATCATTTCCATTATGTTTTTGCACTTAAGAATGATCGTTTTTGAGGTGTGAGATTTGGCTCACTAATTTCATTGCTAATGGTATTTCAGTACTATACGGAACCAGTATTTCTCTACTTATATAAAATTCAGTTATCCTTAATATTTTCCTGTTAAGAGCAGGCAAGTGAACATTATCAAAGCAGTTCCTATGAATAGTATAACACTTGGCCGCTGTGGTTTATCAGGATGGTGCGCAGTCTGGAGGTATATGGGGAGCACTGTGGCACTATCTAGAAGGTTATCTGGTTGGCATTCAGACTGAGGAAAATAATGAGAAATGAGAATGGATAGAGTAAATAGAAAGCAGAACACAGAGGGTAGAGGGTTCAATAGAGCTTCTATCTGATGGAGATGGGCTGTCTCTCCAGGGATTGGAACCAGGATGTCAAGTGTTCATGTGACTGGACCTTCATTAAGGGAGAAAGCACTTTACAACAGTTTGCATGAATGAACCAGTGAAGGACAAGACTGGAGACCAAGAAAGTTAGGTGATTGGCTGCTGCTATAATCAAAGCAAGAGACAGTGGAGTTTAAACTATCATGATGGCACCATGGTGGAGGAAAAGGCAGAGACTCCTGAGAAACATTAATGAAGAATCAACAGATAATGCAAAACGAGAGGGATTATGGGGTAGAAGAGAGAAGTGGTGGACTGGGGAAAGCCTAACTTTGGTTTTGAAAACTAAGGCATGGAAAAGATGCACCAGAGGACACTAAAAGAAGGGAGACTGGGTATTGTTACTATTTTTTTAGTGCATTATCAAATATGGTGAATTCTAGCATGATCTAGTCCTTGAACCAAATGTAACTGGGTTTAAAACAAAAATAAGACTGAGCTCCAGTGTTTCACGCCCATAATCCTACCTACTCAGGAGGCTGAGATCTGAGGATTGCAGTTCAAAGCCAGCCCCAGTAGGAAAGTCTGTGAAACTCTTTTTTTTTTTTTTGGGTCCGGTCGTGGGGCCTGAACTCTGGGCCTGGGCGCTGTCCCTCAGCTCTTCAGCTCAAGGCTAGCACTCTACCACTTGAGCCAGAGCGCCACTTCCGGCTTTTTTCTTTTTTTCTTTTTTTTGCTTATGTGGTGCTGAGGAATCGAACCCAGGGCCTCGAGCATGCAAGGCATGCGCTCTACCACTGAGCCACCTTCCCAGCCCAAGTCTGTGAAACTCTTGTCTCCAATAAACCACCAAAAAAGCAGAAGTGGTGCTGTGGCTCAAGTGGTAGAGTGCTTGTCTTGAGCTGAAGAGATGAGGGACAGCGCCCAGACCAAGAGTTCAAGCTCTACAACCCACCCAAAAAAAAAAAAAAAAAGCCTGAGGTCATTTGCCAGCAGCCCTGAGGAAGAGCTTACTAATCTCTTCTGGTCGATACCTGGAATCTTTTAGTGATATCAAGGCTTTTTCATCTTGACAATAAGGCACTGTGACATGTTGGGAAATGCAGAAGCTGTGGGTCACAAAAATGCTACTTTTGAGCCCTCATGCTATCATTTCTTACTCTGTGACCCTGGGAAAAAATTTTAACCTCTCTATATCTTTGTTTCCTCAAATTTATGATGATCTCTTACTTCAGGAATGGGAAAAATATTATGAAAATTAAAATACATGGTATATACAGACACTGAGTTACACAGAAAATGAATGGTAACTGCTATTGTAATGGTAAGATATAAGAATAAAATGATGGAATACATCATGACTCTAAGTGCTCTATTTAAAATTGCAAAACTGCCCTTTACTCCCTCTCCTTACAATCCCTCTTATCCTGCTCACTTTCATTTCTCATAGCCTTCAACACCTTCAAGTACAGTACTTACTGGTTATTTCTCTTCCTTTCTAAGAAGTAATCTCCCCATTAGAGGATGGCCCTTTTTAGACTTTATGCATTGACCCAAGTACCAAGAACAATACCTGTCCTTGGTATATGGTGAATTTGTGTTGAATGTTTGACTGATTCTTGGACCTTTTGAGAATTCAGTCAAAGCTGAAACCTCAGCTAGTGTGGGGAGGGTAAATCCAGTCAAACTCTTTGCCTGAAAGTCCAGATCCTCTGTGAACTCCTACCCACTGAGAATGCAAGGTAGAAAGAAAGGCCCTTACTAATAGAGAATCCCCTTGGGTGACTCCCCAGATGAAGTACAGACTAGTATTTATGTGATACTGCCCTATCTTTGGGGCAACATTTGGAGCAGAATTTCCAGGTGTTCAATTTCCCTTTTATTTGTGTTTGAGAAATAGAAGTTAAAGGTTTTCAAATGATCATACAGTTGCAGAACATAATGCAATTCAGATACTTAAATATCAGTTGTCATTTCATGGTCCATATATAAAGGTCTCTGATTTTGAATAGAGTATTAACCCCAAATGAACAATAGGTAATTTATTTTTTATTTTTATTTATTTTTTTGTCATGGGCCTTGAACTCTGGGCCTAGGCACTGTCCCTTACCTCTTCAGTACATGGCTAGCACTCTTCCACAGTGCCAGTTTTCTGGTGGTTAATTGGAGATAAGAGCATCTTGGTCTTTCCTGCCTAGACTGACTTTGAACTGCAATCTTCAAATCTCAGCCTCCTAAGTAGCTAGGATTATAGGTGTGAGCCACCTATCCCTGGCTTGAAATTTAAATGATAATGGAAGGTTTTTTTATAAATGGAGCATAATGTATTAAATTGTCTTTATTGGATTAGATTCGTCTTTCAAAGTGCATTTATGATTATGAGAATCAAATCATAGCCAAATATAGGTTAGGGTTACTAGTAAAATCACTTAAAAAATTCTCCATTACAGTGCTGGTGGCTCACACCTATAACCCAGCTACTTATGAAGCTGAGATCTGAGAATCGTGGTTCAAAGCCAGCCCAGGCAGGAAAGTCTGTGAGACTCTTATCTCCAATTAACCACCAGAAAACTGGAAGTGGAGCTGTGGCTCAAAGTGATAGAAAGCTCAGGAACAATGCTCAAGCTCTGAGTTCAAGCCCCATAACCTGATAAAAAAAGAAAAAAGAAAAATTATCTCCATTCTAACCTCAGTTACAAATTAAGCAACCTCCCTTAGGAGATTGGGTTCAGAAGTTCTGTAGCAGATGCACAAGGTGGCCTTCGTGTTGTTTTAACAATGGGACTATGGAAGATTTCTCTGCCTTTCAGATTCCCCTCGACGACTCTGGTGGTACCACTGGATTTGCTGGCTTCTTAGCGTCGTTGGGATTTTCTGTATTCTCTTAGCGCATGACCACTACACTGTGGACGTGGTGGTGGCGTATTACATCACCACAAGACTCTTCTGGTGGTATCACACAATGGCCAATCAGCAAGTGAGTTTCTCCCATTTGATTTTAATTTCTGTGGTCCCTAGCTTGGTATTTCTGGGTTGGACAGGGATAAGAGGCAGAGAAGACAAAAGATTTCTTCTTTAAGGGCAGTCAGCTAAGATTGTGTTGCCTTGAAACACTGATTCTCTTCCTATCAAGCTGAAAAATTCTTGATATTGTATGATACAAGAGAGTGGTCCCTTTGAAAACAAGCACATATTCTCATTCATGAAAAATATTTTCTAAGCCTGGGCCCACCCATTGCTTAGCCCTTCCCCAGCTCAATATTTAACATTCTATAGTCTTTGCATTTTTGGCATAGGAGAGTGAATACAAGGCTACCTGAGCTACTTATTGATAGAGATGAATGAGTCTCAAGTTCTCGTTGTTATATAGGAATCATGGTGATTTGGTACAGGATGGTGATCTGAGGGTAAAGCTGGGATATATGAGTGGATATAGGACTGAGATCCATTGTGAATTTAACATGGGGACTATTTGCACTTAAAATGAACAAAGGTATATGTTTCTCTGTTACTTCAGGTGCTAAAGGAAGCCTCCCAGATGAACCTCCTGGCCAGGGTGTGGTGGTACAGGCCATTTCAGTACTTTGAAAAGAATGTCCAAGGAATTGTACCTCGCTCTTACCATTGGCCCTTCCCCTGGCCAGTAGTCCACCTCAGTAGGCAAGTTAAATATAGCCGGCTGGTGAACGACACATAACAGCTCTACAAGTGGGGGAAGGAGGAACTGTGTGAAGTGCTAAGAACTCCATGAGAGAAGATGCCATAAAATAAACACCTCCCTTTTCCTGTTATCTTTCAACAGTTAACTTGACTTAACCTATTGAGTTACCTGGTCAGCACTGTGATCTTTTTTTTCTCTCCAAAGGACCTGCGTTGGACAACAATAAAGAAAACCTAACCTATCATGCACTGTACACATTTCCTGTTCATAAGTTTGGGATTTACATAAACTCACAGCCACCATGTTCCTTTGTATATGATACAGCAGCATAAATGTAAGCTTTTTATATCATACGTTCTGGTCTTTCCAGTCATACCTGGAAATAAAGCGTATTATTTTCTTGGGAAAACATACTTTTCGTATCTCTTGCCCCAAAGATTGGGCTGTAAGCCATTTTCTAGCAAATGTCTCTATGAAGGTTTCTAAGTACCTGAATGGGGTTTGATTCTGAAATCTTTCTACCTGTTGCACCGATACTGAAATAAAAATGACAGACAGAGAGAGGTTTAGTTACTTTGGGTTTTGTAAAATCAGCAGAGACGGTGTGTCAATAAGTGCAAAAAAAAGATTCTGTTATAAAGTGATTTTCTAAGTATTTCCTAACTTTATTTTTCAAAATGATGTTATGAAAACCAAATTAAAGATTTTTACATAGAGAGAAGAGAGTAAAAATTTAAAAATGCTTCTTGGGAGAGAAATTTGTCTATGTTTCTAGTGCCTTTCTTGTCTTGATTGTATGGTCAGTAGGCAATCTTAAATGTTTTTATTTAAAATAAAGTATTCCATGAAAATATAAATGTATGTATACACTACTAAATTTTGCATTTATCGCTAAATTAAATCAGAAGACTGCTTATAGTTTTAAAATTGCTTTGAATTAAAGAATGGGGATGTTAGTTAGAGTCACAACCTGTTCACATATTGTGAGTAGGTAGCAATGACTTGTACCATTTCAGTTATTTTATGTCTATTTGGTAGTTCAATTTTAACTACTCAATGAAAACAGCCATGAATATCTTTTTTAAAGAGAGTTTTGAAAATGATCACTTACCTAAAACTTGAAAGCTACAAATTACTTATCCCTAGTCTCATGACCATTTTGTTGGTAAACAACAAAAAAAGAGATGCATTTCTTTAAAATATATTTGTGCAGAAACTGCATGTAACTCTGTTTTACTCCTAACATATGTATGTTTGGGGAAGTATTCTACTCTATACTTGCCAATGTGGAGAACAAAATAGTTTTTTAAGAATGAAGAAGTATATATATATATATATATATATATATATATATATATGTATATGTATATGTATATGTATATAGATATACATATATATATAATATCCATTCTGTATTTTATGTGCAGCAGAATTATCTTCTGTAGGGTTTTTTTGTGTATTCACAAGGTGATATTTGTATTGTAAAACAATAATGGTGAAGGAAATAAAAAGGCTTTTAAAATTTTGTTTGTTTTAAATCTTTGTAAAGTTATTATTCCAGAGAGTATACTGATATCTTACAGCTTATCTAGATCATAAATTAATCAAAATGCACTTTTTAATAAAAATGATACTGAAAATAAATGGTTGTCATTAGTAATGTGTTCACATTCTTCATGACGTCGTGAATAAAGTCATAGAAGCAAGATGGAAAACTGAGTTTCAGAACTTCTTCATTGGGTTTGTTTAACATGGGCTTTAGTTCTTATTTCCTTGAGATTTTTGTCTTCAGTACATTCACAGATTGTAGTTTTTGGTATATGAAAGGAATCTCGGCTAAATTCAAACTGTAAACCACTGTTTACCTGTGATTTTGAAATCTCTCTAATCGCAACCCCCCCTTCCCCATACATGGAACCAAGGTAGTTTTCCAGTTTGGATAGAAAGCAAAAGTACATCTGAGGTGAGTGATAGTACATTCAATAGTCAGTGGTTTATAGGAAAGAATTCTAATGAGAGAACTAAAGACATGATGATTAAAGAAGCCATCATCTTTGATGAAGGGCCATGCACAGTGGCATACAATTAATCCCAGCACTTGAGAGTTCAAAGCCAGCCTAGGCTCTAGGTAGTCAGACCCTGTCTCAAAAAGTGGGGGTGGGGAAAGGAGAAAAGTCACTAACAGAGAGAGATATGTCTTTGTTAAATGATGTATACTGTGAGGCTAGAGATCTAAGGCAAACAAAATATTCCTATATGGGGTTTTAAACTTGGGGATCTAACAGAGGAATATTGATATATTCTAAGAGCAACATAGAAAAATTTTATATTTGTGTCCAGCTTCCTTTACCATATTTAGCAACTCTTCACTGTTGACCAGGTGTTACGTATTGAAAGGGAAAAATAAGTTGAATAAGTGGAAAAACTGGCATATTTGTAAAAATTGAATCTTTTTTTTCTAACAAAGTTGTTGAAATGATTATATAAAAATTTATGGTTATAATTTTACCTACTATACATATGTAGGAAATTCTTTTGCTGATGGTCCCTCATGCCTAAAACCCTGAATGCTTGAATTGATAGGTGGCTCTTCCACTGTACAAAACCAGGAAGGACATATAGCACACTGAGAATTTCAATGCAGGTTAAGCTGACTGCCTATATAAAGCTTGTGTGCCTTTTGTCCCTTAGTTAGGAAATCAAAATCCCTAGACAAGCTCTCACATTTTATTTATTTAAAAAGTTAGAAACTTCGCAAAATTAGCTTGGTAACCCTTTCACAATCACAGTGTAGTTCTTATCCCCATTTTACAGAAAAAAAAAGCAACCAAAATGGCTTGGATCTATTAAAGAACTTGTCCAGAAACATGCAGTTGATAAATGGTGAAGCTTCCTACCTTCTCCACCTGAAATAGAGATCTTCCACCAACTCTGGTGGTAAGACTAAATAGATGATTCAACTATGGCTTGCCTAGCAGAAAATTCACACCATGAGGTATGAGATAACTTTGCCAGTTTCTCAATTCTATCTTTTCATTCTATCCAAATTGACCACCATGTTTGATGAGTATTTGATAATCTTGATAAACACTATAAAAATGAAAATACCAGCCAGCCTTAATTTAACCACCATTGTACAAAAAATTAACCAGGATTTGAATTAACAAGGAAATATAATATGCTGTTTGAATCCCTTTGTTTGATATCCTTTTTTCTCTCAGTGGTCAGGAAACTACTTTGAACAATTCAAAACTTTTGATATTATGTATAATATATCACCTTAAGATACTTGTTTCTTGGTTCAGCATATAAATTAAGAAATTAAGTGATCCTGTCATCAAAAGGACCTTGCAAATTAAAAGTAATAGTAGAATGTGAATTCAATAATTACCAACTGTGTTTGCCATTCTATTTGTTACATTTGTTCTCCACTCATCCATTCCCTACTTCCTTTAGTTTTGAGTATTTCATGATTCTATTTTATACTTTTGTATGCCAGGTATACTTTAAAAAAATTTTTTTAAGCTGGACATGGTGACATATGTCTATAGTCTCAGCTAACTCCAGACGCTCCACCCAGGAGTTCAAAGCCAGCCTGAGCAACAATGAAATCTGATCTCAAAAAACAGAAACAAAGGAGGGAAAAAAAAAAAACAGAAACAAGGGCTGGGAATGTGGCTTTGTGGTAGAGTGCTTGCCTAGCATGCATGAAGCTATGGGTTTGAGTCCTCAGTACCACATAAACAGAAAAAGCTGGAAGTGTTACTGTGGCTCAAGTGGTAGAATGCTAGCCTTGAGCACAGAGAGGTTCAGGGACAATGCCCAGGCCCTGAGTTCAAGTCCCAGAATTGGCAAAAAAAATTTTTTTTAAAAGGAAAAGGAAAGAAACTAAGAGTTGGGGATATAGCTTGCTTGATGGTAGAGCACTGTACATGCACAGTACTAAACTCATTCCTAGCATGACCAAAAGAGTTTAATGTTTGCCCCAGAAGTAAGAGTATACATTTATATCTAATCTAAGCCTATCTTAAAGTATAGGACAAATGTCTTACACCAATGTGTTGCCAATTTTTCCCTTTTGTAAGTCCTTTGTGTCATTGCTGTTACTCATTCTGATTACTCATATGTTGTAATCTAATTTACTATAACTGCTATTACTTTAAACAGTTATGTTTTAGGTCAAATAATCAGAAAGATTGAAGATTTTGCTTGTCATGTTTATTCTCTGCTGTACTTGATGTAGATTTAAGTTTCTAAGCTATTTCCTTTGCATTCTGCTTGAAGACGTTCTGCAGAGCAGGTTGGTGATGAATTTCTTCAGGTCTGAGAAAATAGTTCCCTTCACTTTTGATGGATAACTTCCATGAGCAAAAAAATTGTAGGTTGCTAGGAATTTTCTTCCTGTGGTTTAAATGTTTCACTGCACTTGCTTCTTAAATGGTTTCTTGAAAAGTCATGCTGAAGTTTTAACCTTGTTCCTCCATAGTTAATGATATTTTTTTGCTTTGGCTTCAGAATTTTTTTTCAAGTTTTTTTTTTTTGTTCTTGCAGTGCTTTGGTCTAGTTCTGTAATTTTGACGTTTGTCATTAATTTTGCAAAGTTGCCACCCACCACTCACTATTACTTCAAATACATTCACTTTCTCTCTGTCTCATGCTAGGAAGGTCCTCTATCACTGAGCCAGTTACTGTACTTTCTAATAGGATATGTTATACCTTTCAAAATTGTCACATAGTTTTTGGATGTTCATTCTTCTCTTTTACCTTTTGCATTACAAACACATACACATTTTGGGTCATGTTTGCACTACTGATGTGCTAATCAAAAGCATTACTTCTATAATAGTATAATTTCTAGCATTTTCTTTGGCTTCTAAATACTGCCATCTCTCTTTAAATTACTCCTGTCTTTCATGTTGTCTGTCTACTGCGGGCATTAACATGTTTTAACCTGGTAATTCTAATAACAGTGCCATATCTGAATCTCATTCTGATTCTTGCTTTGTGCTTTCAGAGTATTTTTTTCATGCATTTGGAATACTTTGTCATTTTTTGTTGAAGATGGGCATGCTAGGACATAGGAATTGCAGTAAATGGACCTTTTAGTGTATTCTGGGTGGGAATACTTGCTGTAGTTGTGGTTGTCACAGGCGCCACATTGCTTTAGTGTATTTCTTTGGCTCCCCTCTTGGCTGTGGTGGGGTTCTCAGACTCATTCTTGCAGCTGCCCTAGCTACAATCCACTGTTTTTCATGGTGGAACTCTGCTTGTACAGGTATTAGGTAAGGACAGTGCACTCTAAGTTTTAGCCTTTTAGTTTGCTGGGGTTGTACTTCCACTTTGACCTTCACAAGCTGAATAAATCTATCCCTCTTCTTTTCCTGTCTTCTTGATAGCAACATCCCTAATCTGTTTCCTTAAAGCCTTGATTCCTCTTGACGGTTTTTCTTCCCCTGAAACCAGATGGAGAGACTGGAAGGAGCAAGAGTAGGAGTAGGCAACCAGGAATTTCTCACTGCCTTCAGCGATTCTCAGTAACTGTGTAGCTGTTTGTATGAGCTAATGGCTCTCCTGTCTTCCATTCTGTGTAGGCAGAACTTGGCCATCACTAGATGCACCTGTCTGTCCAAATATAGTGGTAATAATTAGATCTGTGACCTCAATTCTGTGATGGGTCCAAGAAAAGTCCCATTTTAGTTGACCAAACCTTTTCTTATGGATGAGAAATCACTCTCAAACTGTTGACTGGTACAATCTGAAACCAGAAGCCATCTAGAGATACAGTCATAAGTTTTGGAGACAATGAATAAACACTTACCTATAGTCTGTGTGTGTGTGTGTGTGTGTGTGTGTGTGTGTGTGTGTGTGTGTGTGTGTGTGTGTGTGTGTGTGTGTGTGTGTGTGTGTGTGTGTGTGTGTGTGTGTGTGTGTGTGTGTTACTGAGGTTTGAACTCAGGTCATTGCATTTGCTACACAAGTGCTGGGTACCCAATGCCACCCAGCCATTTTGTTTTAGTTATTTTTAAATAGGGTCTCAGATTTATGCCTGGGTAAGCCTGAACTATGATCCTCCTCTTTACATTTCCCAGATAGTTGGGATGTCAGGTACATACTACCACACCCAGCTTTTTATTGGTTGAGATGGAAGTCGCCAGACCTTTTTGCCCTGTCTAGCCTAGAACCACAATCCTCCAGTTCCCAGTAGCTAAGGATTACAATCTGAGCCACTTTGAACTGTGAGCATCCTGCCTTTGCTTCCTGTGTACTGGGATTTCACCTTGCCCAGCTCAGGTGTCAGATGTCTTTTAATTGGCATGCATTGGGGACTTTGAGACCACTCTGCTTCTTTCATGTCAATCTTTCCTGTGCTAATGTGCCTTGTGATTCCCATAGAGGACCTACGATGAGCCGTATGCAAGTCCAGGTGTCCAGTGAAAATTGATTGCTCTGTGAAAAGTCTGTGTTCCTGAAGTAACTTAGGGAAAATATGACCTGTCAAGTGACCAAGTTGAAGATGGATCCCTAATAAAAGCCTTATGGCTCTGATGTGAGCCACAAATACATTCTGAAGTATACCACCGTACATCAGACAAAGGTGAGTTCTGTCCTCAGAGGAAGGCTCCCATGTGGTGAGGCCAGGTCAGATACTTAATCCAGTAGCTAATCTGGGGCTGCTTCTGGTAAAGTCATTTTTAAGATTTTATCATTTTCATTTCCAACAACATTAGCTTTTGTACTGATTGTGCTGGCTTTTTATTGTTTCTTTTTGCTTTGGTGGTTTGGGGAAGCTGAGTTTATTGCCCATCCCTAACAACAATTCAGAATTTTAGGTTATGTACTTGTACCTTTGTTTTATCTCTCATTTCTCCATTTTTCTTTTTTGCTGCATAAGTTGATTATGTCAGGTGTTTTGTCACAGCAACAACAAAATATTTTAATAGATGTTTTGAGGTACATTATCAAATGTGTCAAATGAATTTTCTTCATAAGAACCTTAGAGCTATGCATAGAATCTACTGCTGCATCACTGCAGAAAAGCCTACCCCAAAAGGAGGTGAGGATAGTTAGGTACTTGTATTCTGCTTTATCTAATGTCCATAAAAATATAGCCTCAAATAGAAACATAAATAAGAATTTCCAGGCTGAGACTTTTAGATTGGCCATCCAATAATTGAACATCAGAGTCTTCAAGAAAGGGATGGAAAATCCCTTGACATAAACATGAAGCTTCTATTCAGCTTCTTCACTATCTATCCATAGATCCATGGATTACTACATTTCTCCACAAAGAAATCCACTTTTTAATCTTTTAGTATCCATTGTACTAGATCTCCTATTTTGAAGTTTCACAATAACTCAGGGATATATATTCCTTCTCATTAAGATCTCTGTAGCTTGACAGAAAATTCATTCTGGGTAACTTCATACTATCAAGACTTTCAGTATATTAGGAAAATTCAGTTTATTGGAAAATTAGATTGTTGGGGATTTCTCTTCAACAGTTCTGGCTTTAGGCAGAGATGGGCCCTCTTGTTTAGAAGTAGGTGGTAGCACTATAATAGTCATTTACAATTTGCTTTTTCTAGAGAGCAGAGTCATTACTTGGACCCATAAGTTGACCAAAACTAGGATAGAAACTTGATATCCATACCTCCATTTTTATATCTGTCTGTTTTGCTCTGAGCCTCTCACCTGGGATATCAAGTGATAACTGATAATCAATAACTTGTATCTTTTTTTTTTAATTTATTTTTTTTTGGGTCGGTCGTGGGGCCTGAACTGTGGGCCTGGGCGCTGTCCCTCAGCTCTTCAGCTCAAGGCTAGCGTTCTACCACTTGAGCCACAGCGCCACTTCCGGCTTTTTTTCTTTTTGCTTATATGGTGCTGAGGAATCGAACCCAGGGCCTCAGGCATGCAAGGCAAGCACTCTACCACTGAGCTACCTTCCCAGCCCCTAACTTGTATCTTTATAACAAAGGAACAAAACTACCTCCAAAGATAGAGCCTTACAAGATACCACCAGTCAAATGAGGATAATTTCCTGTTACCATGCACTTGTACCCTGCAGTAAGTAAAAGGAATCTCCTCATGGGAACCATATTACTGCCTTGTTTGATATAACAGTAACAACTTCTCTGGAACCCCTTGCAAAACCAGAGTTGAGATAAGAATCAACTCCCCCACACTTGGCTAGAACTGCTTAATTGCACCAAAGCTCTATCCCGTACCCCAGCTCTTCCTCTATTTAAACCTAAGATCAATGCTTTTACCTGGGATAATTTTTCCTATCTTATAGAGTATCTTGGAGAAGACATGCCCTGTGAATACAGATTATGTGCTCAGTAAACAACCACTGCTGTAGTGAAGGAAATGGGAGAGAGTGAAGAGCAGGCCTCTGTAGAGTTATGACAGGTTCTTCCTTTTAATAGCTTTTGCTGTAAAGTACTGACTCTTTACTTGGGCCCACAAGTGAACTAAAAGCAGGATAGAAGCCTAGTGTCCTTGCCTTCACTTTGCATGTCACTTTTGTCTTAAAACTTGGTGTCAGGCTCCAGTTTAACTCTGCAGTTAATCATTCAAGGACTATCTAAAACCTGATGCATCCTAACCTAGGACTTCCCTCTCGAGGTAGAAAGTTCAGAGATAAGAATAACAGATTCCCAATCACCTTTTAAAATAACCTATCCCATACCCCCAAAAAGGTCACTGAAAATATCCAATGATTGTCTGAAACCTGTAGTCTACCTTGGAACCTGGGGACAGCAGAGCCTCACAGAGAGATCACTGCATGATGAGCTCATCCCTCACACAGAAGCAATCATTTTATGGAAACTCAATTGTCTAACAGAACCAGAACTGAGATAATGATCAACTAGACCAAACTTGGACAAAGCCTGCTTAAGCATGCATAGATCTGGCTCCTGCCCAATTCTTTCTCTCGAGGTAAGTCTCAAGTGTCTGCCAGTACCCTGAGAATGGGCTGATATGCTTACTTTTCCTCTTCCCAACATGGCTATGTTGAATAAATCTCCTTTCTCTACTTCTTTTTTTTCCACTTCTACTTGTGGTAGTGGTTGGGATGGGTGGCCAAACGAAATCTGTTGAGGCTGTCAGAGAGAGTTAGGGCTTTTCCCTTAAATTCTGGTGACAGAGTCAAGAAAGAAATCCTGCCAGTTGACTGTCCCCACATGAAAGTAATTGCTGAAGTTGGTGAAAAAGCTAAAAGGTGTAAAGCTGAATGATCCCAGTTGTTATTTTGGCTTTTAAGTATGCCTTATTATCAGTAGTCTGAACACATATCATATGGCTTTGTTAAATAACAGTTGTAGCATTCTGAAAATTATGTGTGTGTATGTGTGTGTGTGAGAGAGAGACAGAGACACAGAGAGAGATGATTGCTAGATTACTGATAGACTCTCAAACAGAATGATACAGAATCTTGAATATAAACCACAGAAGCAATGAAGCAGAAATATATCATGCCATGATGTATTGGTACCTTAAGTCTGTTTTTGAGCCTTTAGACCTTGGAGAAGCTTTTGTAGTCTGAACTGCATTTCACTAATGGTATTTATCAGCATGAAAGGGGAAAAGCAGAAGTTTCAACCAAATCAGTGTCTTAGGCATTTGCTTTTTCATGAAGAACCCTGTGACCATGAATATCATGTATTTGCTTTCCGTTCAGGGGTGTGTAGCAGTGCTCCTGATATTTCAGGCTGTTGAGCAAGGGAGAGGGAGAGAGGAAGGGAAGAAAAGAAAAGGAAGGAAAAAGAAGGAAGGAAGGAGGACAAAACATCATTTGGAACGAGCATGATCTGGCTAATAAAACATTGGTTTGGAGGACTTCTCTGAAATCTTTGCCTTTGCGTTTCAGGAGTCCACAGCCGCATCATTGCCAAGCCCATGGGAAGTGTGTTCACTTTCCACCTTGTTGCCATGGAAGCCTCTGAACCTCCCACTAATGGTTGGGAAAGTAAGGAGTGAAGATGTGGTGCATCCCATACACAGACTTCTGTCAGCAGGTAACATTAGCAGGCGACATGACAGCAGCTTTGTTGAGCCTCCTGGGCTCCACACCAGAGGCCAATAGAAGAATGTGCAGGCATTTGTGCTCTCTATACTCCGCAGGTGCCAGAAATGAATGTGTAGCGCAAATGGACTGAAAAGGAATTGTGTCCAATTAGTGCTGCTGGCATGTGTCCCCTTTGGAAGTATCCAGATAGAGCCTCCCTGCCGAGGAAGTCTGGACAAGGCACATAGCTGAAAATTCCCTGGCATTCCATCCAACCAGAGGTGAAATCTATGTCCTCTCCCCTGGAATTTGGGTAAGCCTCCTTCTAGCTCAGATCACAGTAGGGAATGGAGAAGGTGATGCTAGGTAGGCTGAGTCACGTAAGACCTTGATGCTTCTATCATATGTCATGGTAAACTGGCTCCTGTAGTTCTGAGTCACCCTATAAGAAGTCTGAAAATCCCAAAACTGCATACAGATGTGTTGGTCATCATCTCAGCTCCATCCTTCATCATCATTCCACTCATCCCAAGGAAGGTACAAAACATAAAATTTACACTAGCTTAAATCTGTAAGTCAGCTCATCAATTAGTTGAATATCATAACCCCATCCGTGCCACATGGAACAAAAGTGTCACCTCACCTAAGTGACTGTTCAACTTCCATACCCACAAAGGCATGAGCTGTAATAAAACGAATGCGGTTTAAGATACTATGTTCAGGATAGTTATGTAGTGGGAAATGAAACACTATTTGGACATGGTTCATGTTTTTCAAGAAGCATTTTCTGACCATGCTATCCACTCTACGTAGTCCGATCATTTTTTAATCCTGATCTCAATTCCTTTGCAAATAAATAATTGTGCCTTTGATAATACTTCCGTATACCTCTATAGATCCTATGTAATATGCCTTTGATATATGTCTAGTGGTTGATAATAACCCTACTTATGTAATTAATTATCAGGTGGAGACTTCTGGGTCCTAACTGGTTCTGCTGGTTTTGCTGTAATGGACCAGAATATTAGCTTAGTGGTTAGGTAGTACTTATCCAGTCTGGTATTTACTCACGTAGTTATTAAGTCCCTTTAGTTTAGTCAATTTTTTAGGTCCTTCTCCATTCCCTACTGTGGTCCCAGCTGGAAGGAGGCTTACCCAAATTCCAGGGGAGAGGACATAGATTTCACCTCTGGTTGGATGGAACGCCAAGGAATTTTCAGCCATGTGCCTTGTCCAGACTTCCTCCACAGGGAGGTAAGATTCAGTAAACAGGAGAGTGAGTGGTCAGGGAAATGTTGGAACAGGAGGCATTAGAAAAGGTTGGAACAGAAACTATGAGAGAACATTGTGCCTGGAGTGACAGAATGACTGACCAGACACAATGTCAGGAACACACAAAAAGGGCTTGTGCAGAGGTGAGTGTGTCAGACCAGGTTTCTCTTTGCTTGCAGTGCTGAACCGGGGCCTTGTGCAGGTTGCTCTTCCTCTGAGCTACATTTCCAGTACTTGGGTGGAGTGTGGATATCTGGCTAAGGAGTCTCACTTTGGTTTTGTAGACAAGTGGTTGTGCTTACACACTCCTAAACATTTTTATTTTTATTTTTATTTATATTGGTGGTTTTGTAGATTGAACTCAGAGCCTCAGACATGCTAGGTAAGTGCTGTACCACTTGAGCCACACTCGTAGGCCTTTAGTGCTTGTTTTTTTTTTTTTTAATTTTCTATCTTTAAGTGGTTGTACAAAGGAGTTTTAATTCATCGGATCTGTTAATAAGTACAATGCATCTTGATCACTGTTATTCTAAAAGAATTTAAAAACAAACCAACCATGTTTTCATGGTTTGAAATACAGTCCCAGCTCACTGAGTCTCCCCCTCTTCCCTTCACCCTCCTCCACAATCAAATGCAAAGACCGGCACAGCAGCTCTCCAAATAGCCATTGGATTTGATAAAGGTCTTTTACTTTCCTCCTCAGGTGAATCCAAAGTCATTATGGATCTTTCTTCACAGCTCTGTGCCTGGAGTCTGGAGGATCACACAGCGGGTAGGCAAAGAATGGAACTGGGGCACATCACTTCTCACACTCAGTTGCCCAGATTTCAGTTACATGACTGCAGGAGAAACCAAGAAGAAGGGAACACAGACATCATGGAGAGTTAGCATTCCTTGCACCTGAACATATGTAGAGTATCTGGAACATTTGCTGACATATGGAAAGCATTTGAGCCAATAGCTGCTGCTATGGTTGGTACCATTGCTATTACACATGGAGTCTATGGCTATTTTATGCACAGGTTGATTTGCACTCCCTTCTCAGGAGCTTGTAAGATCTCAGGGTAGATATTCTTTGGGAAAAAGAGGCCCTGGAGCCTAGGAGTCCAATTAGTAGCCAATAAACCTCAGCAGGCGGTTCTGCAGCTCCTGGCAGCAGGGAGCAGAGAAAATTTGCACAGTGAAGTTCCTATCCTCAGTTCTCAGGAGACTGCATGAGTTTTTCCTGCTTTAACCTTTTGTTTTTCAACAAACATAATTACCCAACTTCTATTTCCTACTTCCTGTGAGTCTCAGATTAGATTGTTTGGACCTGTAGGAAACCTGGGATTTACTTTTGCCCTTAAAGCCCAAAAGTAATATACTGATAGCTGGAAAATCAGTAGCACTATTCTTAGGGAATTCTGGGCTTCTGAGCCTGCCCACCTAGGAAGTGTACTGTCTACACTTGATCAGACACTGAAAGCCTTTACTATCTTCCCCCTGACCTTGATACCTGCTATTTGGAGCCCAGAAGAGTTAGAAGAAATAACTTTTCTTTGCAACTAGTACCTTTTTTTTCCCCGTTGAACTAGTAACTTCCATGTAGATGAAAACCAAGGCAGTACTGCAGGAAAATTTTTTTAAAAACTCTTCTGTGACTTAAAAAAATTACCTTCAAATGGCTGTGCCATTTACTGAAGCAATTTATGGATGCAATACATCTTGATCAGTGTTACGTCCCCTCCTTTTTTGGGGGGGGGTGTTGCCTGGAAAGAACATCAGGAAAATGTAAATAAACATCATTATTATTTTCTTCCATAAATTACCACAGTGCCTACAAGCAGTTAATTTCCTCCATCTAGTTGCAACCTCTTCAGAAAAGTGACAGCATCTCCTTTGCAAAAGCTTTATTCACTTATCCAAAATGTTCTTCGATTTACATCTCTGCACTGCTTTGTCCTGTAAGTCTCCTCTCAGTGGTGTACATTTGATGTGATGGGAAAAGGATTGAGTGTTGTCCAAATCAAAGAGAACAAGCAGGTCAGTTGGAGGAAAAAAGAAAAAAGAATAGCTCAAAAGTTGGAGCAGGTGCAGACTGACAACCTCCATTGGTGACCTTCCAAGGAGGGTTCAAGGGTTCATCCATCAGCAGGTTAGGCAAGCTCAGCAGGGATGCTCTCTGCCGAGTGCATGAGTCAGCACACAAGTGGTTAAGTTGGTGAGCTTTGGCTTTGCCGGTTGGAGCATCCAGTCTCCAAGAGAACCTGCAGCCTTGCTCAGAAGATCAGGGACACAGGATACATAAGCAGCTCTCTGGCTTGCAGGGGAATGACATGCCGTTGTGAGCAAGCAGCTGCCGCAGCAGGTCTGGGTATGTAGCTTTGTGTTTTGATTGATCATTTTTGTTTCCTCCAGAGAGAACAAAGCAATGATTGTTCATGTTTGCAAACAGGAACTCTTGGACATTGAAAAAGAACAGATGTTGATTAGCCTGCTGTTTTTCGTGAAAATAAATACTAAGAGTACGTGACAGAGTCTGTGTGTAGGGGAGAGCAGATTCTCCTCACTTTGCCTCTCTCGTTGCAGTGGCAAATATTCATTACTTCGCTCTGAATTCTAGTGCTATATGGTCAGGTCATTTGAATGTCATAGTTACAGTGCAATTCAAGAGATATCTTTTTGCTGGTCTTCCTATAAATCTTCATGTCTGCATTTGGAGATATGGGTTGGGTTTGAAGAGTTATTTATTGAATTGGTGGAGAGAAGTGGCAGAAATTGTTTTTCCTCTCTCTTCCTGGAAGGCACGATTGAAATTTTTAGACTTAGCAAACTTCTATAAGTGCACCATATGTCTGAGTAAGAGGAACATCATGTTGGATATGGCTTTTTTTTTCTTTCTTGCCACTTGACAACTTCAATCTCAATGGTATGCAGTATGAACTGAACTAACCTTCAGAATCCCCATTCTTCTAGTGAGTCTCCTGGAACAGCTTGCTTGAGTCTCCTTATCCATGTGGATACCTTTAACTGACCAAGATCTGAGTCTGAAAATAGACTAGAGAGATCTCTAGAGATTTCCACAGCATAGAGGGGCTCAAGTAAAGTTTGTCTGGATTTCATTTTCTCTCCATTCTGGCACTGCAGTATCAGAGAGCAACTGACTGGAGGATCTTGGTGACATTTTCTGCAGGAGTTAGCATCTCCTGCAGATTCAAAACGTGGAATGTCACTTGTCAAGCTTGGACCAGATTTAACAAATCCTACTTCCTGGCTTGTTGATCAAAACCAGTATTAAAGTGTGTTAGAATCATCCAGATTATTTCCTTCTCCGTGCCCGAAGTTCTCAAGACAAGAAATCCTTCATTTCTTATCCTGGGACATTCCTTGAATCAAGAGTTTTCTCTGAAAAGTAAAAAAAGAAAAAAAAAAGAACAGCTGCGGCTGCCTTAAAACTTGAACAGTAAATACCTTCATCTAAATCAACTTAGTTGCTCTTTGAAATCATCTGCTCTGAAGTCATGGAGGTTTGGTAAGCTGAAGGGAAGGTGGCAAGGAATTTGGAGGCTGAGATCTGAACATGAGAGGCGATGAACAAAAGAAACCCAAATAAATGCCGCAGTAGTGGCCAACGGGTGCCACCTGAGAATGCTGTTTTGGGAAGAGGGCAATTGGGAGACAAGGCAGGAATGGGGAAGCCTTCTGTGTAGCAGTGAAGGTAAAGGTGCTTGAGAACTTCCAGGGATACATAGCAATAGCATCAGAAGGAATCAAGGTCCAGATCCCCAAATTCTGTTTGGACTCCATTCCAACTTTTTATTTTCCCCAAGTACTCTTCTGAGTTCTTCTGTTCCAGAAAAGAATGGCAAAGTTCACATTTAACTGGAATCTCACTATGGGGCACTGTCCCAATGTGAATAGGCTTCTTCTGCCAGTTTACATAGGGACAATGTCAGAACACATTGCTCCTGAGTCCAGTAAGAGCTAGGCAAATAAAGCTAGATCCAATCTCAACTTCATCCAGGTCAAAGATACTGTGCCCTGTCTTCTCAACCATCTTCAAATGATATGGCAGAAGAAAGTTATTGGGTGTCTCAGTGGTAGAGCGCTTGCCTTGCATGCCTGAGGCCCTGGGTTTGATTCCTCAGCACCACATAAGCAAAAAGAAAAAAGCTGGAAGTGGCACTGTGGCTCAAGTGGTAGAGCACTAGCCTTGAGCTGAAGAGCTGAGGGACAGCGCCCAGGCCAAGAGTTCAGGCCCCACGACCGGACCCCCCCAAAAAAGAAAGAAAAAAATAAAAAAGAAAGTTATCATGGGTAAATGACATGAATTCATTTGTAGGGAATAAAGAATGAAATCAGACTTTTTTTTTCTAACAGTGCTGACTTAGCTGCCTGATTGATAATGAAATTAATTGATTTGACTATTTAGGTTCTTTGGTAGATATCTTCTGAAAATTGGTTTGGCTGTTCAAGGTTTTGGCCAAATACATCTAAACTATGTGTACAGTACTAAGGACATTAGATAGAAATTGTAGCTATTACAGTATATAAGTTTTAGATGTCATCCTTTAAAATGTGCAAAGGAGTAGATGATATTAAAAATTCTTTCAAAGGCTCAGTGAGTAAAAGCTTAAAAAGACTAGTGGTAGGGAATAATCCTTGAAGTGAGATGAATCTGGAGGATAGGAGATGCCTCGGGCCTCAGTTTGCCACAGTTTGCTCCTGGCCTTGAGCTTCCTGCCTCAGCCTCTTTCTCCTCAAGGTCCCTATTCAGACCTCTTAGCATTTCTTTTTTTTATGATTCAAATGTAATGTTTATTATATGTTTATTACTATGCCCATTATTAAAATACCCAAGGAAAAATCAGTTTAAAAAATGCCCAACTGTCAGTCCAGGCAGTATTGACGTTTCAGCTTGACTGGTTCATGGTAGAGCATAAATAGGTGGGCATCTGAAGCAATTCCTTACAGACCTAGCTTGGTTCTCTCCTCCAGTGTCTTCTCTTGGAGTTTTCATCCGAATCCACTGGGGAATGGGGCGATTTTGCTTTTGTTTCTTGGCCAGAAACCGCTTGATTCTGAAAGTCTTGTGAGAAGACATGATGAGAAACTCTGGAAGGCATAGTAACCACGATGGTGAACAAAAGTTGCTCATAGCATTTCTTGTATGGATCAGCTAGTCTATTTCTCTGAGGCATGAAGATAGATAGATAGATGATAGATAGATAGATAGATAGATAGATAGATAGATAGATAGATAGATAGATAGATAGGTAGGCAATGACAGAAAAAAGCTATTCATAATCAAGGTCATCAGACATTATTTGAATACTGATCACATGTCAGGGTACTGTGCTCACTGCAGTTGGAGTTGAAAGATGTGGATTCAAATCTATGTCTTCAACTTATTACATCTTTGAACTTCCTTGAGCTTCACTCATTTTATTTGCAGGACTAGGATCCTGTATACCAACCTTGAGACTGGCACTAAGGATACACAAGAAGAGGATATGACTCTGGTGCCAAATTGTCTCATAGAGACACACACTCACCAAATAGTAAGAACAGTAGAAGCATATAAAGGGTATAAATTTTAAAATGGAGGCCAAAGGTCAGCAATTAGTTGTCAGGATGATAGACATTCTGATGCATAGTATAATCTACACAGCATCATTTTGCATTTCCGCTGTGCATTCTTTGCATGAACCTGTGAAGGATTGCTTGGTAGGAGAATGCAAAACTCTTGGCCCATCCCCATCACTGCTGCCAAATAAAGCAGCTGTGCTGTCAAGTGATACTTGGAAATGATGCCTTTCCAAGGTCTTTCTGCAGTGAGATTTTGCCAATGTCTTCACTTCCCCCTCAGAGAAAGAAGTGCATACTTCTATGTTGAGAGACAAGGTCAAGACAACATAGGTAAAAGAAGTGGAGGAGACAACAAATGAAGTGTGGAAGAGGAAAGGATCCCACTCAGCCGGACCACCTCTCTCAGGCCGGCACTAGGGTCAGGGACAATTAGTGACTTTGATTTTTTTTAAAAAGGTAATATTTTGTAGTAGCAACATTTTCGCAACTAGAATCGTCACATATCACTGGATCTGACTGTGGACGGATTATTCTAGAGAGAAGGGAGCTCTGCTGCTCCAGCTCACTGCAGCAAGGGCCACCGACTTTGACTCTAAATTGTGTCACACAGCCACCTTCCTGTTCAGAATAGGAACTTTGCCCCGAATTTCTCCAGAAAGATGGACTTTCACAATAATTGTATCTGTGACTTAGTGAGAAATTTCATGCTTTACTAAGCATGCCTCACCTATAGTAAAACACTTGGAGAGAAGGAAAGAAGGTAGTCAAGGCTGTCATCACCAGGTGATGGTGGTTATTGAAACCACAAGAGGGCACTGTACATCATGGCCCTGGAGACTGTGAGCAAAGTG
Organism: Dipodomys merriami; assembly: GCF_024711535.1. NCBI lineage: Eukaryota > Metazoa > Chordata > Mammalia > Rodentia > Heteromyidae > Dipodomys > Dipodomys merriami. Next base: position 31,905,793 of record NW_027202715.1, on the reverse strand, counting down.
TTTTACATAAGCTTTTGCTACTCTACCAAGAAATGAGGTCCATGGGTATCTCAGACAATCTCCCACAACCATGTCGGTATTGTTTGTATTATTACCTACTTTTCTTAATTAGTCTTTCAGTAATTGGGAAGAAAATTTAGCATAAAGAAAACTAAATTTATGGGCCCAAACAAAGCAGATTACACTAGATTTTGACAACCACCTGGAGTATCCGGTCACAATTTCTGTTCCATCTTGCCTCTCTAAGTTCTAAGCACCGAATTGTTATCCAAGACTTTGCTTGAGAGCTGATTTATTGTGTCTTAAGAGGTGTTTGGTGCAATGGCAGTGGTGTTTTGGAGATAGCTCATACTGGTTCCTTAGAGCCAACTGTATATAGAATTTCCCAAGTTCACGTCAAGAGCATCATCTTTTGGTTGTTTGAAATCAGCAGTGGCAGGATTATTTATAGCACAGAAATTGGCAAATGTTACACATAATGGCTTTTTATTCCTAGAGAACTTTTTTTTTTAAGAAAAAAAAATTTCATAGCAATACTTGTTGCAGAAAATTCTTTGATAGAGAAACGATGTATTCTATAAATGATGTATTCTTCTAGTGTCTATTAGGAGAAAAATGGCCTTAGTAAAAACAATTACTTTGCATTACTAGAATATTATGATTAGCATGCCTAAGTGCATTAGAATGAAAGCTGAAACTACAGATTGAATCAGTACCCAAGAAACAAGAATCTCATAAAAGTAACGTTTTCCTCAAGATTCTCAGACACTGTGAAAAAATACAGGTAGGAGACAATTTCTTTTTAGCTTGTTTCCCCTAAAAACCTTCTGTCCATTTTTGTTCAGCAGCACAGTTTTCAGAATTTGCATATGGAGACTACTGGTCACCTTTACGGCATAGGACACTTTACCTGCTCAGACATATAGATTCTATGAATCAAATCATGTGACTTCACTTTTATGATATAACATTACTATTAACATTTTTTTTTTACTAGGAACAAATTGATAAGTTTTGGGTATAGAGTATTCTGTTCCTTTTCTGGCACCTTTACCTTCCGTATTAATAGAAGTAGGAACAAGAGATTTGGCATGGAAAACAGCTCAGTGATTTGTTATGTTTTGCCTGTGAAAGGCCCTCGGATTTGAGCTGCAGTGTGCACTTGCGCACGCGCGCACACACACACACACACCCACCACATACAAACACAGATTTTTTTTTCAACGTCTATGGTGGAGGATCATTTGTCAATCTTCCTAGCCTTACATACACACAGTTATACCCAGATATGATTCTGTGTATTAACTATATCCACGATTACTCCAGAAACTTGGAAAAACACTGAGAATTTCATTTGTAACATGTTTCACTTACAGGCCCTTGAAGTTTCTTGTCTAGTCCAGTTTTACTGAACCAAAGGGAATGTTCCACAGAGAAAAATGTGACTCACGTTTGTAATCTCAGCTATAGAGGAAGAAGAAGTAGGAGGATTTTAGTCCAAGGCTGATTTGGGCAAAAAGTGCAAGATCTTCATGAAAAATAACTGAAACAAAGAGGACTGAGGATGTGGCTCAAGTGGTAGAGTATCTGCTTAGAAAGCCTAAGGCTCTGAGTTCAAAACCCTAGTACCTCTGACTCAAAAGTGTTAATTCCCTGTGGGTTATATTGCTTTTTCAAGAATTATTCAGGGCTGGGAAGGTGGCTCAGTGGTAGAGTGCTTGCCTTGCATGCCTGAGGCCCTGGGTTTGATTCCTCAGCACCACATAAGCAAAAAGAAAAAAGCCAGAGGTGGCGCTGTGGCTCAAGTGGTAGAGTGCTAGCCTTGAGTTGAAGAGCTGAGGGATAGTGCCCAGGCCCAGAGTTCAGGCCCCACAACCGGATCCCAAAACAACAACAACAAAAAGAATTATTCATTAGCACTTTGTAAAAGTTTGTTAACTTATTTTTCAGTCCTCACAATCTTCAGAGGTAGATAACTCTTATCCTCATTTTACACATGAGAGAAATAAAAACAGAGAGAAGTTGATTAGGGTAGTGCTGATTTAAACTACACACATATCCATACTCTACCCACAGTGAGTTATTGCCTTTTTGCAAGGGGAATGACTTAAAGTCAGTTCCCTTCCTCTAAAAATGGGCATTCCTTTTTATAGTGTGAAAAGCTAGAAGTAGCAGAACAATGAATTTCATGATGTGATCAAGTCTTTCCCGTATTCTTTAAATCAGAATTTCAGATCCAGAGTCAAGGGTACAAGATGAAGGCATTGATTCCCACTCCTAACAGTCACAGCTTCACAAACACTGGGAAGCTGTTTTCCCCAGCTGTTGGTTACGCAAGTAAAAGAGAAACAAACCTAGGCTGAGGCTAGTGGCTGAGAATATACAAAGTAAGTTACAAAGGAAAACAAGAAGAGTGAACTGTTTTCCATTCACTTGTTCACATTTCTTCCTGTTTTTAGTTTTTCCAGGTCTCTTCCATACTGTAATATTTTAGGGGGAATAAGTAGGGGTTTATCTCCCATACTCATTCTTTTGGTGCTTCTGTGAATTTTGAGAAAAATATTCTATTTATGAGATTTTTTTGTTATTGTGTTCAACTGTAGTTTCAGTTCTTATTCTAATGCTTTTAGCCCTGATATTTACACCAAAGATTCAAATTCCTCTCTTCATCTTCCCTTCATAATCACTTTGTTCCCCCCAATGTTCTCCCTCATCTCTCTTTCCCACTTACCTCCTCTCCCTCTCTTTTCTACTTGTTTCCTGCCCTCTTTACCTCCTTTCCTCCCTTCCACCCTTACTTTATTTCACCCTCTCTGCTCACAACCTCAAACACTTGGATAGGTAAATGTTTGCCTCCTCTCTTCACTCCCACATTAAGCAAGGCCCAAAGACTACTGACACACCATATCATCACATCTCCAAGTGTTTTCTTCCGTGTCTACCTTAGCTCTGTTCCATGCATCCCAACTTTGGCTCATTCCTCTCCTAAATAGTGTCTCACCTTGTAAATTGTTGCCAGTTTTTAACTCAAGGGCAGCCATTAAGTTTCGACTGGTATTTTTTTTTTTTGTCATCATTACAGAACTATGCTAGAAAGACTCAGGAGAAGCTTTGGGGCTCCAAATGGAAAAGGCCAAAGTTCCCTGATCAGTTAGTGATGCCTACCACAGCAAGAAGCTGGGAACAAACCTTCTTTTAGCTTCTCCTGACTTTGTCTTATCCATTTCTCTCAGAGCAATGATTGAAAATGTTAGTGTGTGTTAGTTTAGCACTTGAGCATCCCTAACCGTTTTGTCTTGACCATATCAGGTACATCCTTCCTTGCTCTTCTAAAGTCTCCAGTAGTGGATCTTAGACTCAGTGTATTGGAGCATCAGTGAGGGAGAGAGGTTGGGTTGATAGTCATTGAGCTGGCATGCATGCATAATCCCATTGGTATTTAAGAACTTGAGAATGTCCACCCTCATCTTAGCCAATTATGATTTACACTCTGTGCTAGTCTGGATGTTTGCAGATTTCTTGCTCCTTCACATGGGCCAATGCCCATCTTTTGACTCACTTCTATAGCTCTGTCTGAACTTCATCTTGAACTCTACCTCCTTCGTGATGCCTTCTTTGGTTCTTCAAAGTGGTCAACAGCCCCAAGAACACTTCATTTAGGATGTCTATATTTAATCTTGCATAGTATTTATCTTGTGACTGGTTTCTAATTACTCTGTTGCCAGTAAACAGGGAGAAAGCCCTTTAAAGTAATCTTTCTGTCACAGGTCCTTTGTGTGGCAGGTCCTTTGTGTTCTGGCTTCTAACAACCACACTGATCGTGCTTTCCCTCCATAACCCCTTCACCTGCTCTGCCCCTCTCACACCAAACAACTTGGAGCTTCCCAAACTCCACTTTCATCCTTCATTAGCTGTACATGCCAGGCTTTATTATATGAAGATTGGCCTAATGGCTACAGTTCTTCACCCCTGCCTGGAACCACATCTTCTGCCCTGTGACATCCCTTCCAGAGATGAAGACCATTTCCATCCCTCTGGAATGGAAGGTGGCCCGGAGCCCTGCTTTGGTCCACCCAATGTGTGGAAGTTACAGTGTGCCAATTCCAAAGCCTAGGCATTGGCATGGCTTGCATGTTTCCATTCATTTGCCTTGTAGCTTACACAGCTGCCATGTGAACAAACACAGCCAGTGTGCACAAGAATAAGAGGCCATGTGGAGTAGGGACAAATTGCCCAAATGGAGGTCATGCTACAGCAGTAGGAGCTCTCCTTACCCATCAGCTTTGTGGATTATGAGCAATTCCCAGACCAGAACTGGGCCCAGCCATAATTGCTGACATAATTGTGAGCTAAACAAATGGTTGTTATTTTCCACTATTAAATTTGGGGTGGCTTGTTGTGCAGTCATAAACAGCCAATATACAGGGTTCACAGCTGCCTTTTTGGTCTCAACTTGGACATAACATCTTTGTCAAAGCCCTTTCTGAGCCCATTTGTTGTTGTTATTGGTTGTGGGGCTTGAACTTATCCCTGAGCTCTTCAGCTGAAGGTAGTGCTGTATCACTTGAGCCATGGTGCCACTTCCGGTTTTCTGGTGGTTTGTTGGAGATAAGAGTCTCATGGACTATCCTGCTGCAATCCTCAGATCTCAGCCTCCAGAGTAGCTAGGATTATAGTTGTGAACCACTGGCGCCCAGCTCTGGTAACTTTTTTTTTATAAGGTTGCCTTTATGTATCACAGAATTACTCATAGTCAACTTTTATAATTATTTGGGCATTATCTCTTTCTTATATTGCATTTTAAGATGTGTGTGGGTATGGGGGTGGGGTGGGAAGGAAGCTGGGTCTAAGCATGCTTAGGCATGAACCACCGCTGAACCACATCTTTTCCTGGGATCGTAAGATTTTTTAGGTAAGGAACTTTGGCTTATGAATTGCTAATGGAATTTAGTCCTTTAGTGCAAATGTCTTGTATTCCACAGATGCTCAGAAACTATTTCTGAGTCAAGGAAGGAAAGGATTATAGTAGATATTGTATCCATAGACTACATATATTCTTTGTCCTAGATAACACTGATCTGAAGGCTAGTTTGTTTTGTTTGTTTTCCTCCCCAATTCTTTGCCTGCATTTGAAAATCAAAGAACTTGTTATGAGCATTTGTAGTATGACTTTTCTTTAAAAATCAGGAAGATCTTTGGGCTTGAATATCTTCATGGAACCAATGAGTGGTGGCTGTACAACCCGTTAGACAGGACATACATTTTCCCCTCTTTCCTTCTCCACTGTTGTTCAGTGCTGTTCTCTGGAAGACAGAATCTGTGGGTTTACCTCATGTGCTTACTGGCTCAAAAGCACTTAACTCTTAGGACAGCTGCTGATAAATATGTTCTCTTATTTACTTCTGTCTCCAATATGAGAGCGATGGAAGTGGTTCTTTTTTCCTTGGGCAAGGAAGCAGAGCTTATCATTCTCCTTTGTGAACTAGCTCTCTTTCCCAAACAACTTTCAAGAATAATTCAGCTTATCACCTGTCTAAACTAGAGTCAGGTGTTTTTTTTTCATAGTATAATTGTTAACTGTGGCTTGGCTAGAGGCATCTTTTCCCAATAGTTCTGGCAGGCCTGTCAGGAGACCATGCCTGTTTTCTGATGTTTTCTCTTTTTATAGTGCTCTTAAGAATCCTCATAAAACTGCTCCTCTTGGTTTGTTTCTCCCATGATGGATGGAAAAGATTTTTCAACAATGTGAGATAAAGTTAGAGGACATTTGCTTTTGTATTTAATCTACTTATAAAACTTACAATTCAATGACTGGGTGTTTGAAGATGAAATCCCTGAGTCAACAACAAATTTCATAACATCTTTGAAAAGAAACTCAGCCAGGCTGGTTGATGTTCAGTAGGAATGCCAATCTACCAGTTGTTTCCCTTGGTACCTGCTTTGATTATGCAGTAGCCAAGAGAAACCAGTAGCTAAATGTTTTGAATATATCAACCTTAAAGCTGACACACTGGACTGGAAGAAATACTGGTTTTCAAATCATGCTTTCAGCTCTTTAGATTTATTTACAAAGCAACAGACTTGACAACTTGGTCACAGCAACAGGATTTGATAACCTAGAGTCATCAAATCTTTTTTGTGAACACCAATATAATGATCCAATTTAGATAAACCTTTTTCTCTTATGGAGCATAGAGGTTAACTTACCTGGACAGAACAGGTAGCTCATCCTGTTCTCTTGATTAGTGAGTGATTGAGCAGGTAGAACTACCTTGGTTCCCGCAATCCTAACTAAATTTGTTTCCTACAGTTTCATCACTCAGACCATTGAGCTCAACCAAATACGAGATCGGCACAGTCCCTCCTTGTCCGTATTAAAAAAATAAATTATGTTTCCAGCAATGATAATTTTTAATTTGATGAAGTATAAGAAGGTGGCCTTATGCCTGATGGTGGCCATATCCTGATTAACAGCTATACATAGGCATATGCTGATGCATAGGTAGAATTGGCCTCTTTTATTAGCTGTGTTGAGGAATGTGACTTTCCCATATACCCAAATACAACCCTTTAAAAAAATGACAAAATTCATGATCATGGCAGAATACTTTTAAGTATGGTTCACAAAGATGGCAAAGATGACAAAAGTTCCCCAAACTCTTTCCAACAAAACACTGTAGCATTTTGAAATGCTTGTGTATTTTTTTTTAATCAGTCATGGGGCTTGAACTCTGGGCCTGGATGTTGTCCCTCAGTTCTTCAGCTCAAGGCAAGCATTCTACCACTTGAGCCACAGCGCCACTTCTGTCTTTTTCTGTTTATGTGATGCTGAGGAATCGAACCCAGGGCCTCATGCATGAGAGGCAAGCACTCTACCACTGAGCCACCTTCCCAGCCCCTCTTTACATTTTTAATAGCTTTGAAATGCGAAGTTCTTTTTCTTAACAGTGCAAAGTGGAGAAAAATAAAAACATTCTCAAGAAAGAGTTTTAGAATGTGTTTCACATTTCTAGAGGTTGTTAAAAATGACACATTATCATCCTGTGTGGTGCCATTTCAGTTGAGTCTCGTTGAATTTTCACTTTTGATATCTTTATGCCCCTGTCCAGAAACATGGATTATGATAATTTTATAATATTCTGTTTCTATGATAATACTAATTTTTATGATTCAGGGAAAAGAACAGTTGTTAAAATTGTAAGTAAATTGAAAACCGCCACAATCTGAATGAATCTAAGAGCCTCTTCCATTGTATGAAATACATGTTTTATTCCATGAATTTATGTGACCTAAAGACCTTTTATGTTTAATTCCCTGTTTTTTTACTGTTTTAAAGTTGAGATGGTATTTGATATTAAATCTAGTGTGTGAAAAGCAGAAATAATTCAATTTGATTTGAGATACTCATTGCACTAAAATAAATCTAAAAAGATTTGTAGTTAAGCTAAGAAATCATCTTTACTAACTGGCATGGTGCTTACATTAGTCAGGATGGGTATTAGGTTTGTTGTGGAAACAAATGATTCCCTCACCCCCAGATCTTCATTGCTTAACATGTAAACATTTATTTCTCACTGTGTAAAGTATATTCCTGGTCTGATAATTCTCCGATGTTGGTTTCTTCCATCTGGTTACTCAGCAATCTTGCAACCTGCCATCTGGGTCACATGGTAATCAGGGCTGCAAGGACAGAACTAGAGAGACTACATGGAACTCACACCCCCTCTCAAATGCCTCAGCGTTAGATATTTCCGTCTAGAAGTGACACGTGTCACTGCCACCCACACCCCATTGGCCTATAACCATCAGAAGAGAATACATAACCTTGCTATATGTTCACAAATGTGTGGAGAACAAGATATGAATGAGTGCTGCAAGTCTTCACCACAGTGACCTTGGGCAAGTAACTTTATCTCTGCTGTAAGGGGATTGGCTTTGGTTATTTCAGAATTCTACCTCTTCTCACAACTCTTAGTCTAAATGTTTTCTTTGATTACAATTGTGACTTTAATTAGTTTTATGCATTATATTGCTGTCGCTCTGAGGTATCAAATAATACTGGCAAAAGACACATGTTTATGATGTGTTAGGTAGCTGATAGCTAAACTAGAGGAATCAGAGAGCAAATGATCTATTGCTCTTCTTTGTGGAATTGGGGTTTCAGGCCCTTGTAATTGGTAGGTAGGAACTTTAGCACTTGAATCAACTTTGGCAATTGAATCTATTTCAGTGACAGGACCTTCAGTTATTTAACTTTCCTATGACTCAGGTTATATGTGTGTGTGTGTGTGTGTGTGTGTGTGTGTGTGTGTGTGTGTGTGTGTGTGTGTGTGTATTTATGTGTTTGCCAGTCTTGGAGCTTGGACTCAGGACCTTGGTGTTGTTCCTGAGCTTTTGTGCTCAAGGCTATGCTCTACCATTTGAGCCACAGCTCCAAATTAGGCTATTTTGGTGATTAATTAGAGATAAGAGTCTAACAGGCTTTCCTTCCTGAGCTGGCTTTAAACCTTAGTCTTCAGATCTCAGCCTCCTGAATAGTGTGGGTTACAGACACAAACCATTAGCACTCAGTTATGGCTCCATTTTTTAAAACTACAATGTAGACTGAGAATGGAAGATAGATATAATACCATTTCATAAAGTTATTGTGACCATTAAGCTATTCATGCAATATTCTCCTTAGTGCCTGAAACATACAAAGATTCAATAAATTTATTTTATTTCATCTTAAAATGATTTTTAAAAGGTGTCTGTGTTCCTTGCTGTGTCTTAATATGTATCTACATGTAATATAAAGTTGTCAGTAAGTTTTTAGGGTTGTCATTGTTGTTGTTCTTGACTTGGTTAGATGGGCTGGCCCAACCCACCCAAGTCTCTCATCTATTGCCACATAAAATGGAGTCATACATAATACCTCATGTAGGAGATGTGGTTACAAATCTCCAGCCCTTCTTGGCTCTGACACCTAAGATTGTCTTGCCTTGACCTCCAAGATTCTTGTCTGGTTTTCCCTGTTACCTAGCTCTGGTTTTCTCTGGAAGACTTAACTTGGCTTTTCCTTTAGAATCTTGAGAATTTTACTTCCTTCAGGTAGAAGTTTCCAACCCTAACCTCAGCCCCTCAGAACCCAAGCTCTATCTCTACTTCCAGGCTGCACTGATTCTTGGTCCTAGCCTCAACAAAGTAAAGGACACATCAGATAGAATCTTTTATTCTATTGGCTATACCTTTTGAGCCTGGATCTTTTCTTCTTCTTCTTCTTCTTCTTCTTCTTCTTCTTCTTCTTCTTCTTCTTCTTCTTCTTCTTCTTCTTCTTCTTCTTCTTCTTCTTCTTCTTCTTCTTCTTCTTCTTCTTCTTCTTCTTCTTCTTCTTCTTCTTCTTCTTCTTCTTCTTCTTCTTCTTCTTCTTCTTCTTCTTCTTTTCTTCTTCTTTTCTTCTTCTTTTCTTCTTCTTTTCTTCTTCTTCTCTTCTTCTCCTCTTCCTCTTCCTCTTCCTCTTCCTCTTCCTCTTCCTCTTCCTCTTCCTCTTCCTCTTCCTCTTCCTCTTCTTCTTCCTCTTCTTCTTCCTCTTCTTCTTCCTCTTCTTCTTCCTCTTCTTCTTCCTCTTCTTCTTCCTCTTCTTCTTCCTCTTCTTCTTCTTCTTCTTCTTCTTCTTCTTCTTCTTCTTCTTCTTCTTCTTCTTCTTCTTCTTCTTCTTCTTCTTCTTGTTGTGAAAATACTGTACAGAGGGGTTACAATTACATGGGCAAGATAATGAGTACATGTCTTATCAAGCATTGCAGCCTCCTCTTTGTTTCCCCTTCCTGTCCCTTTCCATCCTCCCCCCCCGTCCCCTACCCAACCCTCCTCCTCTACCAAAGTTGTAAAGTTCGTTTTTGACATAACGACTTGTACATCTCATTGTTGCAATGGATCCACCTGTATCCCTATTTAAACGATTTGTTTTTTTCCCTTCCCCTCCACAAATTATATCCACATCAGATACAGTGAAAGCAGGGGTTATACTGTGGGGGAGGGACATACAAAGCAACAAAGATATAATCTTATAAATGTGTTAGAAACAATCACATGAAAGAAAAACACATTTGAATACCTATCTTAGGGTTCATTTCCCTAACATCAACTTATCTGACCTTTTCTGCTTGACTCAGACATATGCTAGTTATTGCAAATAAGGGAAACCATGGGACCTATGTTTCTTTGGGCCTGGCTTACTTCACTTCATATAATTTTTTCCAAGCCTTTCCATTTCCTAACAAATGGGGCAATGTCATTCTTTCTGATGGAGGCATAGAATTCCATTGTGTATATATACAACATTTTCTTGATCCATTCATCTACTGAGGGACATCTGGTATGGTTCCATATCTTAGCTATGGTAAATAAGGCTGCGATAAACATAGTCGTGCTGGTAGCTTTAGTGTGGTCTTGTTTGTGAACATTTGGATAAATGCCCCAAAGTGGGATTGCTGGGTCATAGGGGAGCACTATGTGGAGTCTTTTGAGGAACTTCCATACTACTTTCCAAAGTGGTTGAACAAGTTTACACTCCCACCAACAATGCAGTAAGGTTCCCTTCTGTCCACATCCCTTCCAGCATCTGTTGTTATTAGAGTTCTTAATTATAGCCATTCTAACTGGGGTAAGGTGGTATCTCAATGTTGTTTTGATTTGCATTTCTTTTATGGCTAGGGAGGTTGAGCATTTCTTCATGTGTCTATTGGCCATCCTTCTTTCCTCTTCAGAGAAGTTTCTCTTTAAGTCTTTATCCCACTTATTTATTGGGCAGTTGTTTCTTTGAAGATTTGTTGTTGGGGGATTTAATTTTTTGAGTTCCAGGTATATTTTAGATATGAGCCCCTTGTCCATTGTATGGCTAGTGAAGATCTTCTCCCAATCGTGGGTTTTCTATTGATCTTGCTAGCTATGTCCTTTGCCATGCAGAAGCTCTGCAATTTCATGCAATCCCCTTTGTCCAAACTTTCTTTGGTTTGTTGTCTTTCTGGATCTCTATTAAAATTTCGGCCTGTGCCAAGGAGACCTAAGGTTTCTCCTATTCCATCCTGTAATGCTTTCAAGTGTCTGCTTTGACTTTGAGGTCTTTGATCCATGTTTCCAGAATCTTCATCATAAAGGGGTGTTGGATCTTGTCAAATCCTTTTTCTGCATCTATTGAGATAACCATGTGGTTCTTATTCTTGCTTCTGTTGATGTGATGAATTATATTAATTGATTTGCATATATTGAGCCAGCTTTGCATCCCTGAATTGAATCCTGTTTGATCATGGTGTATGATTTTTTGGATGAATTGTTGAAGTCGATTGGGCAAAATTTTGTGGAGAAGTTTTCCATCAATATTCATCAAAGAAATGGGTCTATAGTTCTCTTTCTTTGATGAGTCCCTGCCTGGTTTTGGGATGAGGGTTATGATGGCTTCATAGAATGAGTTCGGTAGTGAACTTTTTCTTTCAATTTCCTTGAAGAGTTGGAGGAGTATTAGTGTGAGCTCTGCTTTGAAGGCCTTGTAGAATTCTGCTGTAAAACCATCTGGTCCTGGGCTTTTCTTAGATGGGAGGTTTCTTATTGCTGTTTCTAATTCAATGCTTGATATGGGCCTGTTATGATGGTTTAACTCATCTTGGTTTAGTTTTGGCATGTCAATATTTGCTAGGAAAAGGTTCTTTTCTGCCAAGTTCTCAAACTTATTAACATAAAGTTTTGAGAAGTATTCCCTTATAATGTTCTGAATCTTGGTTGTTTCTGTGGTGATGTTTCCATTCTCATCTCTGAGTTTATTTATTTGGATTTGTTCTCTTATTTTTCTGATAAGATCTGCTAAGGTTCTGTCAATTTTGTTAATTTTTTCGAAGAACCAACTCTTTGTTTTGTTGATTCTTTCTATGTTTTTTTGGATTCTAATTGATTTAATTCTGATTTAATTTTAATTATTTCTTTCCATCTACTGGATTGGGGTTTATCTTGCTGCTCTTTTTCAAGGAGGCTCAGATGTCTCATTAAATTGTTTGTTTCAGATCTCTCCAATTTGTTGATGTAGGAAGTCAGAGCTATAAACTTGCCTCTGAGTACTGCCTTTGCTGTGTCACAGAGGAGCTGGTAATTTGTGTGCTCATTTTTGTTGAATAGCATGAACATTTGAATTTCCTTTCTAATCTCTTCCATGACCCACTTGTGATTCAGCAGTGTGTTGTTCAGCCTCCATGTGTTACAGGACTTTCTTTGGTGGCTTTTGGTGTTGAGTTCTAATTTTATTCTCTTGTGGTCTGAGAGAATGCATGGTATAACTTCAATGTTTCTGAATTTGGACAAGTTTGCTTTGTGGCCTAAAATGTGGTCTATTTTGGAAAATATTCCATTTGCTGCTGAGAAAAATGTGTATTCTGATGCTGCTGGGTGAAATATTCAGTAGATGTCTGTTAAGTCTAGTTGATCTATGCAGTTGTTTAGGTCTGTGGTTTCTCTGTTGAGTTTTTGCTGAGTTGATCTATCTAGTGGTGAAAGTGGTATGTTAAAGTCCCCAACAATTAATGTCTTTGGATCTATGTGGGATTTGAGGGAAAGTAGTGTTTGTTGGATAAATTTGGGTGCTCCATTGTTTGACAAATAGATATTTAGAATTGTAATATCCTCCTGAAGGAGAGATTCCTTAATTAGTATGTAGTGACCTTCCTTATCTCTTCTCACTAATTTTAATTTGAAGTCTATTTTATCTGATATTAGGATTGCAACTCCCGCCTGTTTATGGGGGCCGTTTGCTTGGTAGATTTTGTTCCAGCCTTTCACATTGAAAATGTGTTTCTTTTTATGGGTAAGATGTGACTCTTGAAGGCAGCAGATAGAAGGATCTTGCTTTTTAATCCAATAGACAGTCTATGTTGCTTAATTGGAGAGTTAAGTCCGTTAATGTTGAGAGATAGGACTGAGAGGTATTTGGGAGTTCCTGCCATTTTATCCACCTTCTTGGGGGCTGTGGCAACTGGTTTCTTCCTATGGTTCTTGGATTCTCAGTTTGGGTGCAGTTTCTTGGTCTTTATTGTTGTCTTTTTGGTTTTCTATGTGTAGGACATCTTTAAGCATCTTTTGTAGGGTGGTTTGGTGGAGATGAGCCTGGGTATTTTCAATGTCACTCTTATTCACCATCCCAAACCAATGCTAAACCAAGGGTGGTAAGTTCTACAGGCACTGTTCTTTTTCGAGAAATGGATAGAAAGTACTCTATTCTCTGCTGCCTCATGGATCTTATATGCATTTTCCTTGAGAAGTAGCCAGTTGCTGCATGAAATGTGAGACTGGTATCATTCACTCTCTAGCATAGGCACGATATCTAGCATAGGATCAACTTGCTCATCTATTCTTTTGCTTCTTGGCTGATTTAATGGAAAATTCTCTGTGTGTAGGCTGTCAACAGGATTACATGCAAGGAACAGGGTGATCCATAGCAGGCAAGGTTCCACTTAAACTTTGTTTCTGCCCAACACGTGAAAGACTTCATACCTTCCTGCCAAACTCCACCCAGCCTCACCTTACCCTCACCTGTAATGGCTAGAGAAGAATACCAATTGAATCAGATTGGACTTTGGTACAATCAGGTTGCTTTTTGCTTTTTGTCGTCTTTCTTTTTCTAAGGTCTAGCATGGGGCTTTCCCCATAGGTACATAGTACAGGCAGAGGACGCCAAGCTTCTAAGATATATGTGTATGGCGAGAGTTACATCAAAAGATACTGTCATCTGCTCCCTAAAATGATGATAAATGTAGCTACAACCTGCTTTTCCCCAATCTGCCTTTGAATCTTATATGGCAAACAGGTCAAATTTGTCACTGCCAAATGTAATACATTCTTATCTTTGATTTTGAGAAAAAAAAAGATAAATCTTTAGAGAAGAATTTCCAAATATTCTGCAAAAAAGGTTCTATAGCCTTATATTGTTTATCATGAAGGGAAAAATAGGGAGGGCTTTGCCATTCCAATGTTATCTAGTTTTTAAATGCACTGCATGTGAACATATCAAGGCCTTTGCTCCTAAGGTACAGCTTATCAAACTCTGGCAGGGAGTTGGAACCAAGAAAAGAAGATAATTTTGGTATTAGGTTTCAAATACATAACACCTACACTCTTGGATGGCCAAGAGTGGATGCTTATGTTTAATTAATATAACATTGAGTGAATATAATAACTGATATCCTGTTTGAAAATTAGCAAAAAAACCTTAAAATATATTAGTGTATTAATTAATACATTATATATACTATAATAATAATATTGAAATAATATATAATATAAATAATATATAAAATATCAATTAATATATTAATCTCTGTGCTTTTTCAGCATAAGGTTTCATTAATTTTTCTAATAAAGAAAACAAAGCTTGAGGCATTTAGGCAAGAACTCAGGCTTCAGATTCAAATCCCAGTCCTCCTCATACCATCCAAGGTTCTTTTTGTCTTTTTTCCTGTGTATTGAGGAAAGGACTTGGGTGAGTTTAAGGAGAAACAGTGACACTGGCATAGTTTGTCCTGTTCTTTGAGAAAACTGGAAGGATCATAGGCATCCTCTTATATCCATTGCTGGGAATATGAGTGTGGTTAATTTGTGCTCATCCCTGTTATTCATCTTCCCTCATGCTCTATTGCTAGGGTTGGTCCTGAGTCTTCCAATGGATGGTGGTACAGCCCTGTGTTCACTTTCAAACTGGAATGCTAGGAACTTTAAGGTTGATGCCTACTTTGTTTACATTAAGAAACATCCAGATGAATGTGTTTATTTATTCTGATTATTAGCCCCCTTTCATTTCTTTTTATTGTATTATCTTCAAGTAGTTGTACACAGGAGTTGCCATTTACCAAAGCTGGTTATGAATACAATGCATTTTGATCACTTTCTTTCCTTTCAACATTTTCACCTGTCCCTCTGCCCAGCCCTTGCCTCACTCTTCTTAATTCAGTTGGACATACATTGGATTCTTGACTGCATTCTACCTACCTTGGAAAATAATCAGAATAAATAAACACATTCATCTGGGGGAAAAATTCGCCCAAACCATGACTCATTTCATATTTTTCATTCAGTGTTTTTGTTTTGTTTTGTTTTTTTGCCAGTCATAGGGTTTTAACTCTGGGCCTGGGCACTATCCTTCAGCTCTTCAGCTAAAGGCGAGTGCTCTATCGCCACTTCTGGATTTCTAGTGGTTAATTGGAGATAAGACTCTCACTGACTTTCCTGCCACGAGTGTTCTTGAACTGCCAGAGCTCAGTCTCCTGAGTAGGTAGGATTACAGGCGTGAGCCACTAGAGTCTGGCTGTCATTCAGTTTTTTTGAAGTAAAATTATTCCATATATTTGTTTTGTGATATAAACAACAATATATCTGGATTCTGTTTCTTTCAGAAAGTTATATATTTAAATATTTTTGTGATACACTATTGGATTAAACATTTAAATTAAATCAAAACCAGAATTTACCAATTTTCCTAATAATGATTTAAATCCTAAGAACC
The DNA here is from genome assembly GCF_024711535.1 of Dipodomys merriami. Classification (NCBI taxonomy): domain Eukaryota; kingdom Metazoa; phylum Chordata; class Mammalia; order Rodentia; family Heteromyidae; genus Dipodomys; species Dipodomys merriami. The sequence goes on along the minus strand of NW_027202715.1, from coordinate 31,890,276 downwards.
ATTTTATGTAAGGTTCTGTTTTTTAATTATATATTTTGCATTGACTATGATATCTATGATGTATGTAAATATGCATAAGATATAGATTCTGGATAATAAATTGTGAATATATATATATATATATTGATATGTATAGCATCCATTCCAGCTTGCATCAAGGAGTAGTACTCTACTTTGTGTAGATAAGTGATAGTTCAGTGATCATAGTTTGGGATTCAAAGGGATATTTCTATCCTGTGCCAAACCCATGATATGACAATATACTACTGTCAGTGCCCTGTGTTGAAAACTAATTTCTTTTTTTTCTTTAACTTTTTTTTAAAGTAAATTTTTTATTGTGAAAATACTGTACAGAGGGGTTACAAACACATGAGCAAGGTAATGAGTGCCTTCCTTATCAAGCATTGTTGCCTCCTCCTTTGTTTTTCCCCTACCATCCCTTCCCTCCCATCTCCACAACTCCCCTTACCTCCCCCTCCTCTCTCCCACCTAAACTGTAATGTTTGTTTTTTGACATAGTATATCTCATTGTTGCAATGGGTCAACCTGTATCCCTATTTAAAAAATTTGCTTTTCCTTCTGCTCCCCAAATTATACCAGCATCAAATACAGTGAAAACAGGAGTTATACTGTGGGGGAGGGACATAGAAAACAACAAAAAAATCACATGGTACCTTATAAATACATTAGAAACAATAGCAAGAAAGAAAAAACTACTTGTGACCTTACCTTGGGGTTCATTTCCCTTAACATCATCTTATCTGACCTTTTCTGCTTGTCTCAGATATATACTAGTTATTGCAAATAAGGGAAACCATAAGACCTGTTTCTTTGTGACTGGCTTACTTCACTTAATATAATTTTTTTCCAAGTCTTTCCATTTCCTAACAAATAGGGTGATATTATTCTTTCTGATGGAGTCATAGAATTCCGTTGTGTGTGTATATATATACATACATATATATGTATATGTATGTATGTATGTGTATATATACATACATATATATGTATGTGTGTATATATATATATATATATATATATATATATATATATATATATATATATGACATTTTCTTGATCCATTCATCTACTGAGGGAAATCTGGGTTGGTTCCATATCTTACCTATAGTAAATAATGCTGCAATAAACATAGTTGTGCTGGTAGCTTTAGTATGGTCTTGTTTGTGATCATTTGGGTAAATGCCCAAAAGTTGGATTGCTGGGTCATAGGGGAGCTCTATGTGGAGTCTTTTGAGGAACCTCCATACTACTTTCAAAAGTGGTTGAGCAAGTTTACATTCCCACCAACAATGCAGTAAGGTTCCCTTCTGTCCACATTCCCTCCAGCATCTGTTGTTATTAGAGTTCTTGATTATAGCCATTCTAACTGGGGTAAGGTGGTATCTCAATGTTGTTTTGATTTGCATTTGTTTTATGGCTACAGAGGTTGAGCATTTCTTCATGTGTCTATTGGCCCTCCTTCTTTCCTCTTCAGAGAAATCTCTCTTTAAGTCTTTAGCCCACTTTTTTATTGGGAAGTTGTTTCTTTGAGGGTTTGTTGTTGAGGGATTTAATTTTTTGAGTTCCAGTTATATTAGATATGAGACCCTTGTCCGTTGTATGGCTAGTGAAGATCTTCTCCCAATCGTGGGCTTTCTATTGATCTTGCTAGCTATGTCCTTTGCCATGCAGAAGCTCTGCAACTTCATGCAATCCCATTTGTACAACCTTTCTTTGATTTGTTGTGTTTCTGGGTCTCTATTAAGAAAATTTCAGCCTGTGCTAAGGAGACCTAGGGCTTCTCCTATTTTGTCCTGTAATGTTTTCAGGGTGACTGTTTTGACTCTGAGGTCTTTGATCCATTTGGAGTTGATTCTGGTACAGGGTGATATATAAGGATCTAGCTTTAGTTTTCTACAGGTGATTAACCAATTTTGCCAGCACCATTTACTGAATAGCCTATCTTTCTTCCATTCTATGATCTAGCTTTAGTTTTCTACAGGTGATTAACCAATTTTTCCAGCACCATTTACTGAATAGGCTGTCTTTCTTCCATTCTATGTTTTTAGCTCCCTTATCAAAGATTAGATGGCTATAGATCTGTAAGTTCATTTCTGGGTTTTCAATTCTATTCCATTGGTCCTGAGGTCTCTTCTTGTGCCAGTAACAAACTGTGAAAACTAATTTCTTTTATGAAAGATGTATGGTGCCAGACTACTCCTCACTTTTAAAATGTTCTTGAAGACAGCTTGGTATTCTTAGAATACCAATTCTTAGAATGCAGACATTTTTCACGGTGGAAAGATGTCCAAGGCTTATTTTTGTGAGATTTAGCTTGGCTAGGATCATAGTTAGAGACAATAGAATCTATTCCAGAGAGTTTTTAAAGATAAGAATTTAGAAAAGGAGTATGCTGAATCTGCTAAAGACAGAGCTGCAGCTGAGCCCCCCAGGAACAACTCCCCATTGTCAGATGTAGAACTAAGCGGCTTTTGGAAGAGGATGGGGTTAGGGGGTCCCAGTTATGAAATAAGGAATCAGGTTGCAGCATCTGGCAGTTGCTGCAGTGAGCAACTAGCTGAGGGCCAGACTGCCATAATCCAAGCCAGTAAGTGAATGCCCAGGACCCAGCTTCTGCTCCAAGTGGCTCAGCAACTGAGTCAGTTTCATGCCAGTGCATATGAAAGGCAGAACTGCAAACCACACCGGGAAACTCAGGCCGATAAGGTTCATCTTCTACACCTTGGGATTTGGAATTTGGGATTGGAATGGAGTGAAGCACTATGTGTAGTACCCGCTGCTATGCTTTCCACTGCCTCAGTATCAACCAGCACACCAAAAAACAGAGCTACTTTCTCATTCATCAATTCTGTCTGTCTATCCATGGATCCATTGATCCATTCATCCATCATCTATCATCTATCCAAGTTTCATATCTTCTGTATTGTTCACTTATTCAAAAAATCTTTCAGAGTATGTCTCTGAATGATAAATATTTCTTCATAAAATATAATCAAAATGCTATTGTCACACTGACAAATCCAACAATTATCTCAGTACCATCAAATATCTAGAGGACATATAAATTTCTCAAAATTATATATAAAAACACCTCACCTGCATTGGCTTTCACATAAATCCCTCCCTCCCTCTTTCCTTCCTTCCTTCCTTCTTCCCTTCCTTCCTTCCTTCTTCCTTCCTTCCCTCCTTCTTTGCTTCTACTGGAGTTTGAACCCAGGGCCTTGAACTTGCTAGACAACACTCTCCTACTTAATCCATGCCTCCAGGCAATGCATCTTGATTTGTTGTTGTTGTTTTTGGTCCAGGCCTAGATCACTGACAGTGATCCTTCTACCTATATCTCCTGAACAGCTAGGATTATGGGCATATACCACTCCACCTCACTTGATTGACAAGCCATGGTTTTGCTAAATTTTTGCCCTAGCTATCCTGGAATCTGTGCTCCTCCCTTTCTCTGCAAAATAAGTGAGTAGCTAGGATTACAGATGTGAGCTACTTCACTGGCCTAAACTTTTAATCTATAGATTGTTTTTCTCCATTCTTATACTCTCCTCTTCCTTTTTTCTCCTCTATTCTTGCTCTTACTCATTTCTTCTATCATCCTTCCATAAATTCCTGTTACTCATACTCATCCTCTTTTTTTCTTATTTCCATTTTGTTTGTTAAAGAAACTTGTCAAATCGTGTATTTTCTTGGAGTCTGGATTTGTTTCTGTAGAGGAGGAATAGGATTCAGTGTTCCAACGTAGTTGGGAGGTATAGTTAACAATGATCTACTTACATATTTTTAAAAACTCAGCCACATGTTCATGAGTTTTTATGATAGCAGTGTTTTATAGCTTAATTAAATGAAACAAGCCACAAGTGTGGATAGTTGCATTTGTGTGTGGTTAGCTGACTCTTCTCATCCATGTAGCCAAAATAGTGGATGCTTATCATCTACCATCTTGCCCCCTCCTCCTACCTCTTCAATCTATTTATATTTTATTAATAGCTAGAAGAGAGAAGCTTGTAGTCCCCACACAGAAAGTAATTATAATGAGATACAAAGATAAGGTCATCTAATTTGGCTCCTGTGCATAATATATATATATATTTATATATATGTATATGTATATATATATATATATATCAGTATCATAATGGGCTTCATGAAGTTATACAATCATTATGTGTTAATCAAGAATTTTTAAATGTTTAAGGATATGAAAATGCTAACTACCTTGATTAGATCATTACACATTGCACACATGTATAGAATTACCAGTCTGTATTACATAAATATGCACAATTAAAATAGATGTATCATTATGATACCACAGACTTAAAATTATCTCATTTGCTTCAAGTCCCATTTTAAACTGACATTCTGATTAGTCAATCATTGGTTTTCTAGTTCTCTGACACAGCTCTAATAACCTTGATGACTTCTTTGACTTCTGGTATAATAAGATATTCCAGATTTAGTACATGTGATTCTTGCCTCAGAGCCCATCCCAAACCAGCTGTTTTTTCAAAGATCTGTGTTTCCTTTAAGCGTGAAATGATATTTAGAGAGAAAAATATGGATATGATATGAAATGCTTTAAGTTTTCTAAAATTAACTCAGCTTTTAATTATTCTAAGAGTTTAAAGAATAAAAAAGATTTGACCAATAATACAGGTATATAAAGCTAGCACTATGACTTTTTTCATCAGTTGTGGGGCTTAAACTCTGGGCCATGGTGCTATCCCTCAGCTCTTCAGCTGAAGACAAACACCACTCTACCACTGGAGCTACAGCACCACTTCTGAGCACTTGACTTTTAAAGGTCTTTACCTGGTAGGCACAAGTAAGATATTAAGAAAAATTTTAATTCCTGTGATTATCAGTTAATGGTTTAGGAGCTAGGTTTTGGTAAGAAATATTCCTCTGGCTTGAATATAGTTTTCCCCTAGCTGCATTTACCTCTACTGGAATGGGCAGAAGACATATCTTTGCTTCCTACCTGCAGTAAGTAGTGAGCATGTGGACTTCTATATTCGCATAGGAAAGTCAAAGCAAAATGGACCATGAAGTCAATGAAGAGCAGGGATTTTGGGGGCTCACATGCTAGAATAACCATTGGCAAATCATACTTATTTTTTACTATCTTTTTTATTCTGTAAGCCACTTGAGCTTTCTGTTGCTACTTCCTCACTATAAAATGGGTAGGGTAAACTGGGTGTCAGGGACTCTGGCCTGTAAACCAAAGCCAATCCATAGGCAGGAAAGTCTGTGAGATTCTTATCTTTAATTAATCACCAGAAAATGGGAAATGGCTCTGTGGCCCAAGTGGTAGAGCACTTGCCTTGAGCTGAAGAGCTCAGAGACAGCACCCAGGCCCAGAGTTCAAGCCCCATGATGGGCCCACCCCCACCCCCTACCCTACCCCACCCCCAAAATGGGTAGGGTGTAAGTCCATGAGTAATGTGTTTGAAAGGATTAATGAAAAGATCCTTCACATCCATGCTAGGGGACTATGCAGAGGCAGGCAGGCACTGGAGAAAGATTATTACAATGTTTATTAGAGGAGCCATATTTCCCCTGGAGAGAGAGCACATGGCAGCCTCTGCTATAGGTAGCAGCAGGGTTTGGGGCAATAGGAAATGAGATAGATGGGAGTTCATGTGGGTCTGGGTGGAAAGAGGGAGGGGCCAACTGTATAGCAAGAACTACAGGGCAGGGAGAAGCTCAGGTCTGGATGGAGCTGAGGACCAAAGGTGGGCATAATGCTTACATTCCCCTGCTCTGTTGTTTAATAAAAATAGAGGGTACTAGGCTGAGGGCTATTGGCGGAGGTCGTCTCTTCTGGAGATAGCTGTAAAGGGCTGTAAAGGGGTGAAGTAGTCAGGGGTCCCTGTTTCGTTGCTTGGCTGGGTACCATTCAAGAAGCACCTGCTTGATAGTGCTTGGTAAGGGTCCTTCTTTTTCCATGGCATTATTTATCTAAAATGTAAGACACAATTAATAAAAGGCAAAATTGCTGTTAGAAGCCCAAGAGAAGAATACGCCATGGAAGGACTAATTCCCAGCAGGGGCTATCAAAGACCTGAAATTGCCTTTTTTGTCTCGTATTGGAGACATGACATGGTACCTGACTCCCAGCATTCTGGATGAGGGGGAGTAAGACTTCCTTCTTTAGGATCACAGTAACCTGAGGAGGAAGTAGCAGAGATATTTAAAGGTACCAGAGCCAATGGGTGTCATGGGCTCTTTTGGCTACTTCCTGCTGGACTGGGGGCATTAAGGAATCCCTGGAGCTGGAGATATTAGGGTCCAGGTCTGCACTGGGAAAGGCAGGGCAGTGTTACTGATGTCACTAGTTTCCTGTAGGAACAGGATGGCCTTGACCTGTTCCCAGATGTTATTCTGGGTGGGGGAATGTTATCCTGTTGAAAGAGACTTTTGGAAAGATCAGACAAAAGGCTGACAAAGTGAAAAGGTCAGTTAACATGAATGACATAAGAAAACACACATTGGCTATGGGCCAGAAAAGTTCCATTTGGAATATAAGCCCAATTGCAGCCCAATACAGGGAAGGAGGAATAACTGGACTAGGGCAAGGAAGGCAGGAAGGGGGTGTCTAGGGTCTTTTGGGCAACTGAGTAGTGGAGAGCATACAAAAAGCAGGTAACAAAGGCAAGATTGTTAACTTTCTGTCCAGTTAGAAGGTAAATAGGTATGGACATTAGGTGGTTGTGGTAGGAAGACCCCTACTCAGGCAGGCAAGCCCACCTAGTCATCCAGAGTGACAGAGCCCACCACAACAAAGTTGTTAACAAAGAAGCAACTTTATTGAGAAGGTTCCTACACTGACCAGCCAGGGCCTCAGCATAGGCTCAGGAGCTGATACTGCAACCCCGAGTGGCCCACATACTTTGGTTTTTAAAGGCAAAATCCATGAGGTCAAGTCTGGTCACGTGCAGGTGACCAATGGGATCATACCACACAAAGGATTGTACAGACATACCAGACCACACACAGGTGGCCAATAGGCAGAATTTACCGTAAGTGTGTGCAAAAGGCAGGGTTAACCATAAGTTGCCAGTTGGAGCCTGATTACAACCTATCTGTTTTATGAGTCAGTCTTTAACTCAACAATCAAGGGTGGGTTAGGTTAAGGGGAGGGGGACTAGGGGTATTCTTTCCATTCCAGGAACTGGGCTGGTTGGAGCCAAGGTCTAGTTAACCTTGTTTAAATGTTTTTTTCTAAAATCCCTAAAACAAACACAAAGACTGGAAAGAAGCTGTACCAGCTCAAGTCTCCTCTCAGGGCCTACTTCAGTGGGCAAGCAACTATTTCTCTCGATCTGCCAGCTGTGATTAGTTTTCAAAGGGCAAGAATACAAGGAGATCAATGAGATTGAAGTTACCTATAACTTGTCAACAATTGAGTAACAATTGCTTGCCAGAGTTTTTTTTGCATAAAACCCAGTAGATGTTTTTAAACTGGGATTAGCACTCTAAGTACCACTCATTGCCTCTAGGCAGCCTGTTTAAAGTGGCTTATATCTTGGGCTACAGCATAGCCTGTTCAGCAATCTGGTTTATAAAAGCAATTTTCTGGATGGCTGAGGAACCTGATTTAGGCAGATCTCAATAGGGACACAATCTCAGATCTCTGATAATCTTAATTTATCTCTTTTAGGACAATTTTAATTTTAAACATTTTTGTCTGGGAGGCCAGCCACTCCACACAACTTCCCAAATTTTCACAAAGGGGACACCATTTTTAACCCCTTTTTCTAAAGTTACTTTAATCTGCATTTAAATGCTTCATTGAAACACTGAGCTAGACCCTTTACCTCTAGGCCATTTATCATTTGGTCACACACCCCTATGGTCTAACTTGTGGAGATTAACATTTACAGAAACCAAATATCTGAGGGGGCTTGTGTTTTACCCAAATTAGCAGGCTTTTGGTCATGTGTGATGGAACAAGGCCAGAGTCTGAGTGGGGCTGCAGCTTCTGTATGTGGCATCTGTCTCAGGTTACCTGCAAAAATTTTTGCTTATACTGGTTAAAGACCTGGTTTATGATGCCTTTGCAGGCTGGTGCCTGCCATTGGTCTGGAGGCTGCCGCGTGCACTCTCCCTGGAGCAAATATGGCTCCTTTAATAAACCTTGTAATAATCTTTCTCCTGTGCCTGCCTGCCTCTGCGAGGTCCCCTGGCATGGATGTGACGGATCCTTTCATTGATCCTTTCAGTGTTGAGATAGAGGGTAGAGAAAGACAGCTTATTCTCACTGACAAGATTTGTGTGGCCACCACAACAGAAATAACATATGCAATGATTTCATCTTTATTTCATCTCAGGGTGAAGTAGGCCCTGAGAGGAGATTGAGTTGGTATATCCTATTGGCCACCTGTGTGTGGTCTGGTATGACCCCATTGGTCACCTGCATGTGACCAGGCTTGACCTAATGGATTTTGCCTATAAAACCAAACAATGGGGGCCACTCAGTGTCGCAGTATTAGCTCCCAAGCCTGTGCTGCGGCCCTGGCTGGTCAGTGTAGGAACCTTCTCAATAAAGTTGTTTCTTTATCAACAACTTTGTGGTGGTGGGCTCTGTCACTCTGGATGACTAGGTGGACTTGCCTGCCTGAGTAGGGGTCTTCCTACTACATTTATTGGGGGCTCGTCTGGGATAGAGCTCTTAGCAACTCCAACCTGAGGGGAATTGAAGTCCCTGGCTGGGAGGACAATGTACAGGCACTTGGCGGTTGGAGAGAAGTTCTGAGAAAAGCCTTGAGGTAAGCGCTGTTGACCGAGGTAGAGAAGGCACCAGAGTGAGGCCAAAAGTAGGGTGAGGCTGAACGCAGCAGAGTCCCCTATGGTTGAGGAGATCTAGGGACACCTGGAGCCCTCAATTCCAATGCATTTTTGATATACCAGATAAACTTGATGACAGTGTAAACAGCCTTATGCATTTTAAAATACCAGATTTTTTTTAATTTTCAAGTTAAAGAATGCTTAAAAAGCCTTTTAAAACAATGTGAAGATTCTTTAAAATTTTTGGTAATGTCCCACCTCATAACCTTTTGAATTTTAAACTTAAAACTCACCCAATTGTTACAGCATGCTGACAATTCTTATCTTGAACATGTTCACACCCATAGAACACACTCACACAGACCTTAAGTGCACAAAAGCTAAAATAAATTGTACATACATTTTCTAAAATCTTCAGATAATAAATATTTAAGACAAGATTTTCTATTCTTTTTAACAAAGTACCTTTGTTGAGCTTCATTTTCCCAGGGCTTGGTTGTTTAGCAAGGCATTTCACAAATTGATCTTTTGAATACCTTTAGTTGGAGTAAGGCTGGGGGTATGGGGGGGTGTCACCTGAAACTAAACAGAACCAGCTGAATGTCTCTGAACAAGGCTCACAGCAGTCTACACCCTCCCCTCAGGTAGCCTCAACAGGAAGAAAATTCAGCCTGAGGTTTGAAGGGGACCAAACTAGTCCAGCAACCTTCCAGGCCTCACAGTTAGGGGGACATGGCAGGTCTGTGACCGAGCCTAGATGAAGGCTGGAACTTTTATTCCTTCAGAGATGTTCAAATAAATAACAAAAACACAAATAAACACAAAAACCAAGGATCCACATTTAAAACTGGTACCAATTCTAAAACAGGACAAGACAAGAACCGAAGGCTGAGTTGGGGACTAATGGGACTCAGTTTATCCCTACCGGAACTCTGTGCTGCTCCCACTCAGCAAGCTGAATCCAGAGTCTGCTGAGTGAGCCTACCACTTTCACCCAGAACTTCCCTACCTCAGAAAACATAGAACAGAAAATACACTAAAGTAAACAAGACAGACAAGTGGCCACAAAGACAAAATCAGGTCTCAGTGAATGGGGAGATATCTCACCACCATTTACTTACCAGGGGACTTGAATGCCCCCTTCTTACCTCCAGAGGATTTTTCTTTTAGATTCCTGCAAACATTGACCCAGGGGCCTTCCAAGGCAGAGGAGAATTCCCAGTCATCTTGGGGCACGGGAAAGAAGGGAAAGAAGTCCCTAGAAGCCATCCCCTCAGACTGGCAGGTTGTCCCCCATGCTCAGCCAAGGCCTGAGGCTAACAGCTTGCTGGAGCTACTTGCAGGTAGTCAGTGGCAGTTTCATAACAAACAAGTTACCAAAACAGAACTAGCAGGGTTTTTTTTGTTTGTTTGTTTGTTTTGAAATCTTTAAAATGAACTAGGACATAGTCTAGGGTGTCCCAGGAGTGGACTCACTTTGTCCCATGTTTTTCCTGTAAAGTAAATCCAATTACAAACATGGCAAGCAAAAGCAAAAGCACAATGAGACACAGACAGGCACAATTATACAGAGAACAAGAGGGATCCAAAACCAAAAGTTACTTTTTTCTCAACCTATTTTCTCCACAAGCAAGTCCCTGTCCAACTAGGACTGCTAGGACTGGTGGAATTGAGGGCTCCAGGTGTCCCTAGATCTCCTCAACCATAGGGGACTCTGCTGCATTCAGCCTCACCCTACTTTTGGCCTCACTCTGGTGCCTTCTCTACCTTGGTCAACAGCGCTTACCTCGAGGCTTTTCTCGGAACTTCTCTCCAACCGCCAAGTGCCTGTACATTGTCCTCCCAGCCAGGGACTTCAATTCCCCTCAGGTTGGAGTTGCTAAGAGCTCTATCCCAGACGAGCCCCCAATAAATGTAGTAGGAAGACCCCTACTCAGGCAGGCAAGTCCACCTAGTCATCCAGAGTGACAGAGCCCACCACCACAAAGTTGTTGATAAAGAAACAACTTTATTGAGAAGGTTCCTACACTGACCAGCCAGGGCCGCAGCACAGGCTTGGGAGCTAATACTGCGACACTGAGTGGCCCCCATTGTTTGATTTTATAGGCAAAATCCATTAGGTCAAGCCTGGTCACATGCAGGTGACCAATGGGGTCATACCAGACCACACACAGGCGGCCAATGGGCAGAGTTTACCGTAAGCATGTGCAAAGGGCAGGGTTTACCTTAAGCACGTGGTGTGGTCAGTTGGAGCCAGATTACAACCTATCTGTTTTATGGGTCAGTCCTTAACTGAACAATCAATGTGGGTTAGGTTGTTAAGGAGAGGGGGACCTAGAGGCATTCTTTCCATTCTAGGAACTGGGCTGGTTGGAGCCAAGGTGTAGTCAACCTTGTTTAAAGATTTCTTTTTTCTAAAATCCCTAAAACACAGACAAAGCCTGGAAAGAAGTTTTACCAGCTCAAGTCCCATGTCAGGGCCTACTTCAATTTTGGTAAATTGTCCTGGGCTATTGTCTAAACAGTCTTGAAAACCAATGAGGCCAAAGCCTGCCAAGCCTATTTAATGTATCCTTAACCAGTCTGTGTAGCAATTTGCAGCCCAGCACTAGGTGTGACAGTCCTTTGGAGCCACTGAAAAGACCTTGCTGCTGCTACAGCCTGAACAATCACCTGGAGGAAATCTACATTGTTACCCTGATGACCTCCACTGTGGAAAAGATAGACTGAACTCCTGCATGATTCCATCCCAATGGAAAAACTGAGTCAATGATTTGACTCAGGAACAAGTCAAAGGGGGGAGTGAAGTAGGCCCTGAGGGTAGACTTGAGCTGGTATAGCTTCTTTCCAGGCTTTGCCTTTGTTTTAGGGATTTTAGAAAAAAAACTTTAAACAAGATTAACTAGACCTTGGCTCCAACCAGCCCAGTTCCTAGAATGGAAAGAATGCCTCTAGGTCCCCCCTCACCTTAACAACCTAACTCACCTGATTGTTCAGTTAAGGACTGACCAATAAAACAGATAGTTTGTAATCTGGCTCCAACTGACCACACCACTTGCTTAAGGTAAACCCTGCCCTTTGCACATGCTTACGGTAAACTTTGCCTATTGGCCACCTGTGTGTGGTCTGGTATGAGCCCATTGGTCACCTGCATGTGACCAGGCTTGACCTCATGGATTTTGCCATTAAAAACCAAAGAATTGGGGTCACTCAGTGTTGCAGTATCTGCTCCGAGTCTGTGCTGCAGCCCTGGCAGGTCAGTGTAGAAACCTTCTCAAGAAAGTTGCTTCTTTATTAACAACTTTGTTGCAGTGGGCTCTGTCACCCCAGATGACTTGGTGGGCTAGCCTGCTGGGGTAGGGGTCTTCCTACTACAAGGGTTGTCTTGTTTTTGCCTATGGGAGCCAGATAGTTTGATGGGCACTGAGTCCACTAGGTTCAGCATTTTTTCTCTTCTGCCATAGTTGGTATCTCCTTGATTCTCACTTCTTTGTTGATCAGATATGGGCTTTCAAATGGTATCTGGAAGATATGCCCTTATCTACTAAATCTTTATTCTACTAAACCCTGATTATAAACAATCCTATCTCACTAGACTTTGGGTCACTGAGCAGGACTCTGTAAGTGGGCCAAGCATGGCTCCTTTGTATAAGGAAAAATAAAAGATGGAGGGGTTTGGAGGCTAATGGAGAAGGAAGAAGGAAAGAAATACCTTGGAAATTTGTTAGTGGATATTTGTAGTTCTTACCTCTCTTCCTTTTACACTTTAATTTTGTTTTGGCGAATTAATCTGACCTCTTTGGGCCTAGTCTTGTTCAGTTCAGATTTTTATTGAATGGGGCAGGTGAAGGGGTAATGGTAGAAGGTTGGATAAATGAAAAAGGGAATGAACCATGAATGAATACAGTCATAATACCCAATATATGTATGTGAAAAACAAAGTTGGAATCTTGATGTGACTGGTTAGGGAAAGGGTAAATGGGAAGAGAAGGGGGAAATAACAGAAGGGGCATCTCTGATTTAGGGTATTTTGTATGCAAAAACAGATGTTTTAAGTTGTACCATCTTTGTACAACCATTTCAAAATTTAAGAAAATAAAAAGTTGAAGCCAGATGCTGTGGCTCATGCCTGTAATCCTAGCTACTCAGGAGGCTGAGATCAGAGGATAGTGGTTCAAAGCCAGCCAGGGCAGGAAAAGTCTGTGAGACTCTTCTCTCCAATTAATCACATAAAAGCCAGAAGTGGTGCTGTAAAGTGATAGCCTTGTGTAAAAAGAGCTTAGGGACAGCACCCAGGCCCAGAGTTCAAGGCCTAGAACCTGCAAAAAAAAGTTTAAAAAGAGATTTCCATTTACGTATACTCTCAAAAGAATATGTATGATCTGAGGTAGGCTAGTCAGATGCTTTTAGGACTAAAATCCTGGGCAGAGCATTATAGACACCGAAAATAGGTGTCTCCCATGTAGGTAATGGGAGTTAAGACTTTATTATTTATGAATTTAATTAATTAATTTATAGACCCTCACAATGATGCACAGGCTGGACTCATGTGATCTGCCTGTAATTAAGTTGACAGATATCTTTTACAATGTCCAGCTTCAAAATATTATTTTTAATGGTTATATAACATTATTGACTTATTAGACATAAATGTTACCCAGTGGTATATACAGCCCACATAAATACTCAACATCCATTACCACTTTTTCTGATTACTGGTTGAATTCTAGGAGAAAATAATGAAGTTGCTTTTTTTTTTAAACAGTCCAGGTTGGAGATTTCTCATTGAATTTATCATTCTAGAAAAGGTGCATTAAGCAAATATGATCTTCAGTCCAACAGGTTTGCAAATCTACTTCCAATAAGAAGCTAAACTAGGAGAATTTGCATAATAGTCCTTTTTTGTCCATTTTATCAATATATCTTGTTCTTTATCCTTGGACCAAGGTCACAATGTATGCTAATGGGGACTTTATCTTTCCATGCACTTGACTATCAAAATCTTTCCTCAGCAGATTTCAAGAAGTGTTGAGAAATCTAAGTCCAACTGGGAGGAAGGGGTAAAGGAGCAACATTGCAAATAGTTGTTTGCTTTCCTGAGATCGACACACACTCTTGATTAGTAGAATCAGGTAAGAATGACTGTTTTGTTTTCTTTCTTGAAGAGGGAGGGAGAAAGAAATCATGGGTCATTCTATTGTTTCAGACTTCTTGACAAAATCCTAAAGCTTTATCTCATTTTCATATTTTGGGAAATGTTGGCAAATTGTTACTTTCTATGAAAATAGAGACTTCAGTGAGATATGGAAAATGGCCAGCTATGGTGTCAGTAGAGCCTCTTCATTGATTATAGGATTATGACACATTAAGTAAGAACCATTATGAAATGTATAGTTACTTAAGATGTAATCATGAGTTTAGCACCTTTAGGTACATTTACATTATGAAGACAACTCTCGGTTTTAGTACTCAAATTGAGATTTTTTTAACTGTATTTTTTTTGTCTTTTCTTTTTTGGTACTGGGGATCGAACCCAGGATGTTGCACTTGCTAGGCAAGCGCTTTGCCACTGAGCTACATCCCAGTCCTCAAATTGAGATTTTAATAATCAGAAAGTAAATTGGTGCTAATCCAGATTTTGATTTCCCTAAATGTGGTGGTAAAATTAGCTGAAGTGGTTTAAAAAGCATGTTTAAGTCTTGGCAGTAATTCTGACAGTGAAGGTAAAATGGTGAAACATGAGGTAGGTCATTTTAAGTCCAGGAGGAGGAAACTGTAATGTTAAATCAATTACTTATTTTGTCTATTGGAGAAGATTAGCAGTGATAACCTATTTGGAAGATCATAAGTAGCCCTGCCTCTATACCATTGATACATACATTCATACATATACATACATACATACATATATATATACACACACATATGTGTGTGTGTGTATTTTACCATGAATGTTTCATACATGAGCTTCTACTATGTGCTCATCTTTAGGTACACAATCCCAGCTCTTGGTATGGGATGTACAATTGTTAATCATTGCATGGAAGCTTACAGAAAATGAAGCCTTAAGCATGAACTCAGTATAATGTGCCTGAAATTTGCTCTTGAACTAGCAGCTAATGACTAGTTAATCTCTTTAGATACTAGAATTTTAGAGGGACGTGGTTCCTGTGGTTCCTGATTCCTAGGACTGGTAGTAGACATTGACAACAAGACTCAGACCTAACTACTTTTGCTCTAGATTTTAGGTTGTCCTTAATGCTGATAGTGAAGGTAAACCTGATGGGAAATAAAAAAAAATGAGATAGATTCTCAGTAACAAGGAAGTATGGGAAGATATTCCAGTCTGTCTACTTCTAATTCTACTTTATCTTTGAAGTGTTTGCTATTATATTGGTACACTTAACCTTTAGCCTATGGATTGCAAAATCAAATTCCCACAAAGGCCAAGCATTAATTTAGCTCATTAAGGTACCCTGGGTACCTTGCCACATAAAAGACACTACTACTGCCCTGTTTTTTTGAATTAAAAAAAGAAAAGGTGGTTTCATAGGTATCAATTATCTTTGTAGAGAAGTAACATCTTGTTATCTTGAAACAAAACTGAGCTTTGTCTTCATTCCTCTGGCCATACTAAGTGCATATTTGTGTTACTATTTTGTATTTTTTAACAGGTTCTTAAGCCATAAGCCATTCATTTTGAGGAAAAACTCTAAGACTGAAGTCTATATTATTGCTCAGGTTTCTGGAGAACAGAGTATTGACTGTTTTGAAGCCTAATGAAATGTGCTAATATGTGAATATTTATTATATCCCAGAAAAATTTGAATATTTTAAATCCCAGTACAACTTGTATTATCTCATTTTTATAGAAGTGCTGGACATATGTACTAAAATTATCATCAGATGAATTTTTAGAGATAGGAAAACTGAGGCTCATATTTAGGGGAAGATTTCCCAAAGTTGCCTAATAAATAGTAGAAATCTGATTTAAACGGTGGAGTCAATTTCTAACGGCAGTATCATACTTCTCATTATTTTCTATTGGTTATTCAATTCTGTGGGCCCTTTAGGTGCTGATATAGAATATATTAAGACATCTGTAAAAATAATTATTGTATACTGTTTGTAAAATGTGTGTCATTGTTCTAATCACTGAAAGGGAAGGTTTACTAATGCCTAGCTCAAGGCCACAGATGCCCAGTACCCTTTGCCCATGCCCTTTTCTAACCATCCAGATGGTAATTGAAAGTTAAAACATAATATTTAAAGACAACAGCAAGTGTTTCACTTCCATTACATGACCAGGATCACACCCAGATAACAACAGCTGTAATCACAGCCAACATTCTCCCAAGTACAAGCAGCACTTGTTTCTACTTGTTTTAATCATCCTTAGTAACAGAACCACTCCCATGTATAGACTCATAGCCAGTATCATTGTCTTAAATGAAAGTAGAATGATATAGTCATGAAATAGAAACTGATTTCACTGTAGCCAAGTTATAGGTGGTGTTTGCCAGGAGGGACATGATTGCTGAGGGTCTGGAAATCACATCTGAGCTTTATAAAGGATGTCATCATTCACTGGTTGGTATACCATGGATTTGGCACATGGAACCATGAGCTAGGTTTGCCATTCTTGAAACGTGTACTCATAGGAAAGAGCTAAGATAGCTTAGCCTCAGGCAGCTTGAAGCATGCACATTTTAATTCATGATTATGTCTTTCTTTTTCTCTTCCCATATTTCTTCCATCTCTTTACTTCACCTCAAGAAAAATGGCTAAGCGCACCTTTTCCCCCTTAGAGATATTCCTGATTTTCCTCCTTGTGATGATGACTGCCATCACAGTAGCCCTTCTCAGCCTCTTGTTTATCACCAGTGGGACCATCGAGATCCGCAAAGGTAACGGTCATGGATTTCATTGGATGAGATCCCTAGGCTTGAAGGAAATTTCTTGATGACCAGGGGAATACCAAGATGAGTAAGTGTTGGCTGATAGTTCAATGGGTATGTAAATAGCCTAAGATGGCCCTCTCCCTCTTACATTAATTACCTTGCCTGAATTGATAGCAGTTTTTTTTTTTTTAATCACATCTACCTTTGTCTCCCAAATACCCAGTCCACAGATACAGGCATGTATTTGCCTTCATCTTCCAAAGCTCAGGAATCTAGGCTCTAATCCTGCTCTTTGCTTTATTTTTGGCATCATGATCTCTAGGGAGCAAAAGCAGAAAGGAAGGCACGGGAAGTCACTTAGTCTGTGCAAAACTCTAGGGAAGGGCATCTCAAATTCAAGTCCTTCCAAGGGCCTATTAGGCTCTGTGAACACGGAGTGGATAGGCTCCAGCATAGAGTGGGAACAGAGGGAATTCTGGTACAGGAGACCTCATCTTCTCCTCAGTGCTTTTGTCATGATGTTATGTAGTCTTCAGACCTGCCAAGTTTTCAACAAACAAACAGCAACAAAAATGGAACTTGGGGTTATCTTTTTGTTGTTTTGTTTTGTTTTCAATGTAATATTGGAATCAGGTTTAGCTCTGGAAAGCTGTGAAGACTACAAAAGCTGTGGGCAACCAATGGGTCTTTAGTGGAGCCTCAGTTTCAGTGTTAGGATGTGTAACTGTTAACTGAATGGAAAAGCAGGAGATTGTATGCTGTAATCAAAGTAAAGGGAGAGGTGGCTTCAGACAAAATGGGAAAGGAGATGGAATCTTTCATTTCACTTTTTCCTTTTGTAGACTCTTCTCTTTTCCAGCCTATTCTTTATTATGTTCTGGTGCTTTGAATTATCTGTGGATACAGAGGAAGAGAGATTCCCCTGTTTCAGCAGTGGGCAAAGCAGGAACTAAAATGCTAGAAATGAAGAGTTCCTTAGGAATTACTTGGTTTTAGCTTTTAAAATTAGAGAACTAGAAAGCACATTCAGAGAGGTTATTAAGAATTATAATAACTAGTCTCATAGAAGTACCTATTGTATATTGAATGTATGTGTGTGTATGTATGTGTAGCAGCACTGTAAGGATTCTAGTATTTTTTTCAACTAATTCTCACAAAGTGCCTTTAAAGTAAGTCATACTCATAATGATTTTCATATATGGGGAACTTGAGACCCCAGATAGCCAAGAACTTGTCCTTGAATGTGTAATAGTATGGCATTAGCTGCTATCATATTCCTGCATTGCTGCTCACATGTTGCTTTCTATTTGACTTTTATCTGGAGTAGAAACAAAGAAATACCCCCCCACACACACGTGTGTGTGTGTGTGTGTGTGTGTGTGTGTGTGTGTGTGTGTATCAAAATATGTGAAGAGAATCAAAGCTCTATACAAGTCATTGTTTCAAATTTTAATATTTATATTAACACAGTTATTTGAGACCTACCCTAGGAAGCCATTAGGTAGAAAAGAAAATGAGGTAAATTAGCTTAAGTAACTAATAGAGTCAGATTTTAAACCCCAATACGTTGTTTCTGGCACCTGCTTCTTAATCTCTGTCATTCTGGCTCCTTTGAGGTTCATATACATTTGAATATCATAAATAAGCATTTATACACCCACATTTACATAGATCATATACATATAAATACACATATACAGTATAAGGATAATTCAAAGCAAGGTGACTATGTTAAATCACTATTCAGGCATTTAATTTGTATTAATAAATGGTTTTAGAAAGTAGAGAAGTGCTACAACAGGACAGAGAAAAATGGGTAGTATACTGGAGATGAAGAGTTGAGGTGGATCTAGGTATGATGGAGGTGGATCATTTTGAAAGCAGTAGTAGAGAGGTCTGAGTGGAGAGAATGAAAGAAAGAATCACTCAGAGGTTGGGTTTGGTTGTTTGAGTGGTAGGAGTCTGCTACATGTTTTGCATAGCTGACACAGAAATGCAAAAAAAGTGAGCCAAATAGATGAGTATGACTAGGAAGTCTGGTAGGGAAAAGCTGAGGGACATTCCCAAGGGCCTTGAATGTTAGTCTGAAATATCTCTGGTCAAGGAAAAGAATCTGCTTAGATTTATGGTTCCAGACACTTCCTGTTTCTCATTCTATCTGTTGTACATATGAGAATATATCACAATTTTTCCATTGGAACCATGTTGAATCTAGACAAAGAAACATGAAAGTGTTTCTTCTCCAATACCTTATTCTGTTTTAGATTCAGGAGTTCATGGTTTGTTAACCACCCAGGATCCCATAGACACTCAAACCACTCCCGTGATTAGTACCCCGGAGCCTCCTCTATTTCAGAACTTCAGTGGCTACCATATAGGTGTTGGGCGAGCTGACTGCACCGGACAAGTATCAGATATTCTTTTGGTAAGTAAATGCTGGACTCCTTAAGGAGACTGCTAAATAATTGGCATCATTTTGGGTCCTCTGTTTGTTCTGTATTATTATAACTACCACTGTTGTGTGTGTATGTGTGTTTGTGTTTTCAGTAATACTAGGGTTTGAACTCAGGGCCTTGAGCTTGCTATGCATGTACTCTACCACTTGTGGCATGTCCCCAACATGTGGTTTTTTTGTTTCTGTTTTTTTACTTTTTTTTTGTTGGTCATGGGGCTTGAACTCTGGGCCTGGGCACTGTCCCTCAGCTCTTCAGTCAAGGCAACTGCTCTACCACTTGTGCTACAGTGCCATTTCTGGTTTTCTAGTAGTCAATTGGAGATAAGAGTCTCACAGACTTTGCTGCTCAAGCTGGCTTTGAACCATGATCCTCAGATCTCAGCCTCCTGGGTAGCTAGGATTATAGGCATGAGCCTAGCTTTTTTTTTAAAGTTATTTTACAGATAGGATCTCATGTTTTTTGCTTAAGGCTGCCTTGGACCATGATCCTCCTGCCTTTGGCAGCTTATGTAGATGGGATTATAGGAATGAGCTATCATACCTGGCCATGCCTTCTAGTTTCTCTAATATCTTTGTAACAATCTAGGACTAGGAATATCATTCTTCAAAAAAAGAAGCTTTTATTTCATTGTGCCTCCTATGTTGCCAATTAGTTATATTTTATGGGTGGAAATGTGGGTTCATGGCTTCCTTGTTTTATAGTTTTGTCAATAGAAGCCAATTAAACATCTCATTTCAAAATAGAGATGCAACTGTGATTACAACTGGGCTAACATCATGTCAGCTAATAAAATCCTTCATGGGTCAGGGTGTTCTGTTGACTGCTGGCATGGGAGTTGTTGGTTATGGTGGTAAAAATGCACATTTATGCAACACTTCCTTACAGAACCAGCACATGAACTTGTCCACTAAAGGTTAATCACTTCTGCTAAAGAATATTTATACTCTAAGGATTAATTTCAGCTATTTGGTTTTGTTTTGTTTTGTTTTTTTGTTTTTTGTTTTTTGTTTTTTTGGTTCTGGTCGTGGGGCCTGAACTCTGGGCCTGGGCACTGTCCCTCAGCTCTTCAGCTCAAGGCTAGCACTCTACCACTTGAGCCACAGTGCCACTTCCGGCTTTTTTTTCTGCTTATGTGGTGCTGAGGAATCGAACCCAGGGCCTCGAGCATGCAAGGCAAGCACTCTACCACTGAGCCACCTTCCTAGCCCAATTCCAGCTATTTGGAATGTGCAACCTACATCAATGATCTCATGAAGGAGAGAGTGAACAGCCCAGGGGGCATTCTGAAGATTTGGGTGTAGATTTTTGTTGACAAAAAAAAAAGAGCAACAAACGAAAGGAATATGAAAACTATAGAAAGAAACAACCAATACAGGGATAACTCTAATCTTTAGAATGTTCCCATCTGCAATGTGAGATAATTTATAGGGAGAAATACTTCCTTCTTTTTAATAACGTAGAAGGAAAGCTTCCATATCCATGAAAAAAAAAAGTTCCTAAAGATCTCCAAGGTAGAAATGAGATTTCTGAGCCATCTGAGCTTCTTTATTGCCCAATCCCAGTGAATACCTTCTCACTATTGGATCAGTCCTTCACCTTTCCTTTTTTTCTGCAGATTGATTAAGGCCTCTACTATGATTCTTAATTTATTTATAGTTTTGAAAACATACCATACATCATCTCAGTCACAGAGATGTGTGGATTTTCCTTTGTATGTCTGAAATCTACTCTTTTCTGTTTGGGCCTGGTTTTTGGTATTTGGGTGAGATAGATGGCTCTAAGTTTTTCTTTCTCTTTAGATGGGCTATGCCAAAAGTGGCCAGTATGCACGGGGTCTCCTCACAAGGCTGTATAGCCGGGCTTTCATCCTGGCAGAACCCGATGGATCAAATCGAATTGTGTTTGTCAGTGTTGAATTAGGCATGATGTCACAACGACTCAGGCTGGAGGTAAGCAGTTGATGGAGAGAAAGAAATTGTGATTTAATGTAAAGTCTGTGGATGAATGTGATGGGAACTACTTCTTGGCAGTTTAGTAGGCCATGGTATATGAATGGTCATTATTACAATCCAAGTGATCTTGATCAAACTTTGCTTTTAGTTCTGCAGATCACTCATCATCATTTTGAATGCTAGTGGTTCTTTGAAAGCTTATTATGTATCATGTGACCTTTATATATGCTCTCTCATTTAATCATCCAGGTTAGATATTTGAGAGTGAAATAAATCACTAATCTTTCCTTTAGCCTCTCCAGCCATTGAGAATAGATAGAAGGAATCTGATGAAGATGAAACAAGATGAATCAGATGAAACAAGATTGACTAGGAGTTGGTCACTGTAGAAACTGGGTAACAAGGTGGTTCATTGTATTATTCTGGTTATTAAAATTTCTGTAACAGTAATTTAAAAAAGATCTTAAACTTCATACTTCATTATAGAATATGATTTGTATGATTTCTCTTAAATTTCTCATGACTCACCAAAGAGGATATTTGGCCTTAAGAGAAAGATACATGGAAAATATACCTAGGAAAATGTACAGAGCAGAAAAAGAAAGAGAAGGAAGAGGAAAGAGGAACAAGGAAGTGAGAAATACAGGTATTGTGGGAAAGAGAGGAAGCAGAATAAAATGATAGGCATGTATTGCCATGTCTTTCTCTAAGGAAGTTTTGAAGCCTTGTTTCAGTTCTAATTTCTGGAAAGGATCAGGTCACAATGAGCAAATGTACTCTTTAAATATCTTCTTACATATTTTGAAATGTGAGAAACAAGAGGCTGGAGCACTGACTAAAACAATAACAGTCAATGTAGGTCATTCAGTATTATGTTAGCTTCACCCAGGTATGTTTTTTTGATGCTACTATTTGGAAGAGCTGGTAGGAGACAAGATGACTCAAAGATACTACTCTCTCAGCCAGGCTCCGGTGGCTCATGCCTGTAATACTAGCTACTCAGGAGGCTGACATCTGAGGATCATGGTTCAAAGCCAGCCCAGGCAGGAAAGTCTGTGAGACTCTTATCTCCAATAAACCACTAGAAAACGGGAAGTGGCGCTGTGGCTCAAGTGATAGAGTGCTCACCTTGAGTTGAAGAGCTGAGGGACAGCACCCAGGCCCAGAGTTCAAGCCCCACAACCGACAAAAAAAAAAAAAAAGATACTACTCTCTCTTGGGAGTGGAGTGGAAGTCTCTCCCATCTGAGGAAGTGAGAGACTCGGTCATTAAGTATGTGTCTCTCTCCTATGTTTGCAACAAAACCTAGAGGTGGCTCTAGGTTTAGTCCTCTATCATGAAAAAGGTAACTGAACCATAGAGAAGATAATACACTTTCCAAAATGCAGGCTGTTAGCAATTGGTAGAACTAGGTTCTGAATACATGTGTGCTTGAGCTCATAGTCCACATTCTTCAAAGAGACATGATTCTTTTAGAAGGATGAAATGCCTGAGTCACTTCTTTTATTATAAGGAACTTTGCCAGACCTAGCAGAAGCTACAAAGCCAAGGGAATCAGGAATCCACATCTTCTGTGAGGCTTTTGTGTTGAGACTTAGGAACACATATGTAGTCATAACCCACAGGAGTATAATGGCATATTAGTTTTCTATTACTGTGTAATAATTATCTGCCTCCAAATAGAGAGGCTTATAATATCAAAAATATTATTCTACAAAGGCATATGAATCAGGAATTCAGAACTGGCTTGGCTAAGAGTTTTGTTGTAGGTTGTCTCTCTGTCGAGGTGAAGGCAAAGAATACAGACATCTGAAGGCTTGACTTTGGCTGCAGGATCCAATTCTAAGATAGTTCCCTCCTGTGGTTGTTATTCAGAACTCTATATCCAGATGGATCCCTCAGAGGGAATCACTCAAGAAAGCAAGTAAGGAGGAAGCCACAGTGCCTTTTCTGACCCACTTTCAGAATTACACACCATTACTCTTGCTCTATTTCTCCAGTCACTAGGCCCCACATACATGTAATGGTAAGAAAATTTAACCCCTAGCATTTTAAAGGGAGAGATTTCAAATCGTTGGACATATAGTCTTTTAAGATCATCACAAAGGGAAACAAGAAATAAAAAGGAAGATTTTCATAGCAGAAATAATACTGGAGTGTGAAGAATTTTAAATTAGCAAATATTGGAGAGGATGAGATTAGATAGAAGAGGTTATAAACACAGAGTTGCAAAGGAGGAATGTAAACTTTTTTGATGGGATAGAGAGTTATATTAGGACAAAGATGTATGGAATTGGAGATGTGTATGAATGATGTATTGCTCATAATTGTGCAGACCCTGTGATTCCAGGTTGTTTTTTTTTTTACAATATGCTGGGTAATGTGGAGTCTTGAAAAGTTTTGCCTAATATGCACACAATTATGATTTGAGGATGATTAACCAGATAGTGATGTTTCATAAGGACTAGAATAAGGTAGAACTAGAAGTGAGTAGAAATTGACAGATTGTTTAACATTGAGGTTCTATTGGTGAGAGTCCAGTTGGGAAAATAGTAATTATAACAGGTATTTCAAATGGAGGGCATTTAATACAGAGAATTTTATCAAGTATTGAAACGCTGAAAGAAGAAGTAATGGGAAATAGAGTTACAGGAAGGGTTTTTGGACTTTGCATGATAGTTTTCTCTATATAATGTGAGACTGGTTAAAAAAAGTCTTAATCCAATGGAAGCAATGAGATCACATAGTGCTTGTAGGTAAAATGAAATACCAATGAGATTTGAAGATAAATAGACATAGGAGCTAACACTTGTATAGTATTCATGATCAGCTAAATAATTATCTAAGTGCTTTTTACATTAACTTAATCTTTCAAACAACTCTATGAGGGAATTGCTGATAAGTAACACTGAATAGATTGGGAAACAAAACTGCAGAGGATCAAGTAAATTCATCCAAGGTTATACTGCAAGGAGTCTTTAGAGCTGAGATCCTAAAATAGACCTAAAATATGGTCTATTTTGGAAAATGTTCCATGTGCTGCTGAGAAAAACGTGTATTCTGATGCTGCTGGTTGGAATATTGGCTAGATGTCTGTTAAATCAAGTTGATCTATGCAGTTGTTTAGATCTGCAGTTTCTCTGTTGAGTTTTTGCTGAGTTGATCTATCTAGTGGGGATAGTGGTGTGTTAAAGTCTTTGGATATATGTGAGATTTGAGAGAAAGTAGTGTTTCTTGGATAAATTTAGGTGCTCTGTTGTTTGGCAAATAGATATTTAGAATTGTAATATCCTCCTGAAGGAGAGATCCCTTAATTAGTATGTAGGGACCTTCTTTATCTCTTCTCACTAATTTTAATTTGAAGTTTATTTTATCTGATATTAGGATTGCAACTCCTGCCTGTTTATGGGGCCGTTTGCTTGGTAGATTTTGTTCCAGCCTTTCACTTTCAAAATGTGTTTGTTTTTATGGGCAAGGTGTGACTCCTGAAGGCAGCAGATAGAAGGATCTTGCTTTTTAATCCAATAGACAGTCTATGTCATTTAATTGGAGAATTAAGCCCGTTAATGTTGAGAAATAGGACCGAGAGGTATTTGGGAGTTCCTGCCATTTTATCCACCTTCTTGGGGGCTGTGGCAACTGGTTTCTTCCTATGGTTCTTGGATTCTCAGTTTGGGTGTGGTTTCTTGGCCTTTATTGTGGTTTTGTTGGTTTTCTATGTATAGAACATCTTTAAGTATCTTTTGTAGGGCTGGTTTGGTGGAGAGATATTGTTTCTTTGCTATGGAAGGTTTTTATTTAACCTTCGGTTATGAAGGAGAGTTTAGCTGGGTATAGTATTCTGGGTTGATAGTTGTTTGTCTTTAGGGCATGGCATACATCATTCCAGGCTCTTCTTGTTTTAATTGTGTCTGCTGAGAAATCTGAGGTGATTCTAATTGTTTTCCCTTTATAGGTGATTGATCTTTTCTTCTTGACAGCTTTAAGGATGTTTTCCTTGGTCTGAATTGATCCTGTGCAGATTATAATGTGAAGGAGGGATGTCTTGTTCTGGTTTGGTCTATTTGGAGTTCTAAAAGCGTCCTGTATTTGAATAATCCTATCTTTTTGCATGTTTAGGAAGTTCTCTGCTAGGATCCTGTTAAACAAATTTCCTAGACCATTAACTTCTGTCTCTAGGTGCTCCTCTATACACATTATCCTCTGATTAGGCCTTCTGATGGTGTCTTCGAAATGTTGAATAGATCTATCATAGTTCTTGGATTTGTCTTGGATGGTTGTATGTTCTTTCTCTATAATATCTAGGCTATGTTCAATCCCCGAGATTCGATATTCTGCATGGTCTAACCTACTGTCAAGACTTTCTACCTTGTTTTTTATTTCTTTTCCTTCTAATTGGTCGGCTTTGATGGCTTCAACTTCTTTGTTGGAGCTTTGTTTTAAATCTTGTATGAACTTCTTTATTTCCTTAATTTGTTTTTCAGTGTTTATTCTCAAATCCCTTAGTTGATTGGTTATGGTTTCCTTGGACTCCCATTCTTGCTGTTGGGCTCCATTCAGCATTTCCTTTGTGGTCTCCCTGACTTCCTTCAGCTCTCTGCTTATAGATTCCATGAATGCCTTTATTGATATTTGTCTATTCTCATCTCTCACAATTCCTGTATTTCTCTTTGATTAGCTTCCTCATGTTCACGCAACTCCTGTAGTTCTCTTTGACTGTTCTCAGCCTGCTCATGCCATTCCTGACTTTGTCTTTGTCTGTTCTCAGCCTGCTCATGCAATTCCTGTCTATCTCTTTGACGGATCTCAGCCTGCTCATGCCATTCCTTTATTTCTCTTTGAGTGTTCTCAAGCTGCTCACGCAATTCCTGTATCAATCTTTGAGTAGCTTATTCACACTCATGAGGTTCCTGATTGATCTTTGGTTTGCCTCCTCTCTCTCCCTATCACGCTCACACTGAGTCCTTTTTAGGTTTCCAGTCTTTTCCTTCACCATGTTTACCAGTAGTGTTTGTAGAGCTTTAAGGAAACTCTCCTCTGGATTATTCATTATCTTTTCTGTCACCTGATTATCATGAGTGGGAGTTGAGATACCCAGACCTGCCATTTTTCTTGTGTTTTTCCAGCTTGTTCTGCCTATTTGGGATGAAAGTAACACCAGTTTTGTGCTAGAACACTATTTTAAGGCAAGCATCAACCAAAGTCCTGTAATTACACAGTCAAAAGTCTGCAGATACAATCTAATTCAACAGATACAATTTATTCAACATCAAAAAACTATGTATTAATGGGCTAAGAACAGCAAAGAAGAATTTGACAAACCAGAAATTATTAGGTTTAGGGAGAAATGTGGGGAAAAATAGGGTTAGAGGGATGTGGAAAGGTAAAAGGAGAGTGAAATTAACCAAGTCCTAATCTCAAAGAGGGAAATGGATTGGACAGAATGATAGGAGAGAGAGCAGAAAAAAAAAAGAAAAAAAGAGACAAGAAAAAATGGAAAAAACAAAAATTGAAAAGTGAAACACTTAAAATTATGCAAGTTAAAGAAGTAATATTGAGAGAATAATGGGGATAGGATGAGAGGAGGGGAGGGATAGAAAGGAGACATGAAAAACTAAAAACTAAAAATACTTAAATATTGTATATGTATAAAGAGATAATACTGCTATTAAGGAATTTAAGCCTAAGAGGTTTTGAATTGAGTAATAAATTTCTGGATTAAGTGTGAACACAATGGGGGATAAGGTCTAGTAATTGACGATGGGTATATCTGAGGATGAACAGAACAGCAATTAAGTCATGCAAAAAAAAATGAAAGAGAAGAAGTAAAAAAATTGAGAAAAAAAGAAAGAAAAAGTAAGGACCAAAAGGTCAGTAGAGACTAAAAATCAAGCACACACACACACATTTACACCTAAAATAAAAGTTAGAAGACAAAAAAAAAGATTAATAGAAAACAATTTTTTAAATTAAAAATTAAAAGAAAAGATACAAAAAAAGTTCTTTGATTTTTTGGGGGGTACCCAAAAAATTTTGGGTGGGGTGGATGGGAAGACCCTGTATCTCTCTTGTGTCCATAACCAGTCTCTTGATGGAGTCTCTGTTCTGCTTGTGGTGTTTGGTTTTCCTGTGGCTTTCTTAAGTCAGTTTGTTTGGGCAGGCAGAAAAATGCTCTGCTTTACCCAGGATTTTGTGATCCTCCTCCCAAGCTAGTTCAATGGGAGGGAGATCTGCTTCAAATTTCACAAAAGAGGGAGATGGCTGTTTCCTCTAGTTTGGAGATGCTGTGATAAGGCTAGGTTCTGGGTAGAGTTGAGGCCTTTCAGCAAACAGTAGCTTTTCCCTGAGGGGCTAGCTTCTGAGACACTCACTGAGCCCAGCAGGGAGCCATTCTCAGGGTTTATATTTACTGAATTTCAATTGATTGTCTAGGCTGCTGTAGGGAGGGGCAGCCTCTGGCTCTGTTTACCCAGTGAAGAAAGCCCCTCCTCTGGGGATAGGGGTTTTCTCTGCCTGGGCTGGATGACTTTCCCCTGGGTGAAGTTGAGCCTGGCAGGTCAGGTTAGGTTCCTGTGACCTGCTAAATGACTCTATTGTTTTCTTCCAAGGCCTGAGTTGGAGCTAGCTGCTCAGCCAGGCCTTTGTCAGCATCAAAGATGGAGATCTCTGGTAGTGGGGGGGGAGGGGTGGCCTTCCCTCCTCTGCTCCCTGAGAAGGAGTGAGGATGTCAGTGTTCTATTCACACCAGAGTGTTGGTTCCTGGGTCTTCTCTGGTCTGCAATCTGCAGGATGAAGATGTCTGCTCTTTGTCAGTTCTTGCTGGTGTTGAGTAGAATCCGTGTGTTTGGCACTTTTGTCCCAGACTCTTTGTGTTATAGATATGGTGGCTACGGCCTCCGCCGCCACAGCCATAGCTGCCAGCAAGTGCTCAGATCTATCTCCTTGCCTGGATTTTCCCTCTCTGGCCAAACTCTCTGTACTGTGATGGCACACTTGGTGTGATTCTCTGGCCCAGGACTGTTCACTGGAACACTAAAACTGCTTTCTATGCGAGAGCTTGTTTAGCTTCCAGCTACTCCTCTGCCATTTTCTTGGAACTCTCCCTGCTGGCTTTTTCTGAGTAGTTTATTAGACAGGCTTTGAAATGAGATCCTCAGATCTCAGCTCAGCCTCCTGAGTAGCTAAGATTACAGGTATGAGCCATCAGCATGTGGGTCATAATTACTACCTTTTCTAAAATTTTATTTTTTAATTAAAATTATTTTATATTTTTTATTGTAAAGATACTGTACAGAGGGGTTACAGTTGCATGAGTAAGGTAATGAGTACATTTCCTATTGAGCATTGTTACTTACCTCCTCCTTTGTTTTTCACCTACCATTCCCCCTACCCCACAAGTGCTAAAGTTCATTTTCAACATCCACAAGTTGTAAAGTTCATTTTCAACATAGTGTCTTGACCCATTGTTACAATGGGTCAAGCTGTATCCCTATTTAAGCATTTTGGTTTTTTTTTCCCTTCCCCTCCCCAAGCTAGATAAGTGTATATACAAGATGCAGGGCACCGACATCTAATACAGTGAAAACAGGGGTTATACCATGGGAGAAGAACATACAAAAGAAACAAAAAATCACATAGTATATTAACAACAACAGCGACAAATATACAATCTCTGTGTCCCTATCGTAATTGCTACCTTGTAAAGAACTTGATTCTTGAATAGTCATGAAAAAATATATTTATTTAAAAATCCTCATGTTATAGTTCTTTAGGAATACAATGAATGTGGGTAAGAGCCTTTTAGTGGACTTGGAGTTCTTTATAGTCTACAGCCTTCCTGTCTGGTTGTAGAATTGTATGACATCATCATTTGACTTAGGCAATTTTTCCTCTCTTTACAGACTTTTCTTGTTCATGAGTGTGGTAGTTACGGGATGAGAGAGTATGTGGGAGGGATGAGCAATTAAGGCTGGAGTAAGGCTCAAACAGAAGGAACCCATGGGCTACCCACATTTCCTTCCTGTATTCACTTGGACCATAACATTGCTTGCATGAACAAGGTAGTCTAATGATTAGTTTTTAGAGCATGAAAGGGTTAAAGAGGTATGATAATTAGTGAAATCTTCTTCTTTCTGCGTTAGTGACTACACAACTGGGTTGAGCATGTGTAGCTCTTCAGCTAAAGTAAAAGAGAGTGTTTTGTTTAATGTGTTAAATTGCCAGTACTTAAGCTGCTACTCCTCTATAGACCAAGGATGTGCAGAACTGGATTGTACCAGCTCATTAGAATGAATTATTAAATATTCAGGAATCCTATGAGTTGGTTGTTAAATTGGTAGCATTGGATTTGACCATGACATGAGGTTTCATACCACAGAAATGGTCAAACAATGTGGATGAGGGCTTTTTAATTTAATTTTAGTAGGTAATTTAATTTAATTATTTTTAGCTTTTTAATTTTTTTTTTCCCCAGAATTTATCTGACTATCTGTGCTACACTCAGGGCCATCATTGCTAATGTTTGCCATGGGTTAGATACTTTTGTTGGGTTATTTTAATGATCTCTCACAAAGAAGCCATAATCATACCAAACTTAGATTATAGATGGTTGTGAACAATCCGAAATGGATACTCAACAGCATTACTAATTTTCCATTTTCTTGAGACATGTATTTTGATGTTCATTAACTAATGCAATGAATATTTACTGGGCATCTTTGTGTTAATCAATTGCTGAACAACAAATCATTTAAATATATAAGGAATTAAAAACAATGACAATCACACAGTAGGGCTGAGGGTTTCTGTGGGTTGGTGATTCTCACTTGTATCAGAGGAGGAATGGCATGTCACCACTTCTGGGCCACGAAGCAGCATGCAGATGTTGGCTGGGGTGGCAGTTGTTTGCATACTTGACGAAGGCTGGTGAATCTACTGTTAAGGTTGCTCACTCATGTGGCTGGCAAGTTAGTTCTTACTGGCTAGTTTCTTCTCTACTTGGACCTTTGCTCAGATTGGAAGCCAGCCATTGGAAAGACATCCCACTCCTGTCCCCTGGACCTTACACATAATGCCTGGCTTCCCTGGAATGTACGAGTCCATGTCAGGCAAAGCTAAATTCTTCATCTTAGAAAGTAAGGCAATAGAGTAGCTAAGAGGTCTCTGAGAAGTATATTTATTATGACTGCCATGCTTTTCCTCGGCATTGTACAACAAATTTCTTCATTTATGCTTCTGCTATAAAGTGCCTTTTAGGAAGATCTTTGTTGCTAACACCCATCAACACCATCTTCCTTATCTTAGGAATGTTTTCTCTTCATAGCATTTCTTATTATATCATAGTATACTGCATATATGCTTATTGTATTAAACCTTCATTAGAATGAAAGCTTGTTCCAGGCAGAAATTTACTATGTTCCTCATGCTTAAGCATAGGTGCTTGATATTATTAACATTGTATGTTGAATAAAGGTTAGAGAGACTTGGATGTGGAGTTTGGCTCTGCTATTCATGAAGTCAGTGGGAAAATCATATAACTTCTATACATTTCAGTATTGGATGTGGAGTTTGGCTCTGCTATTCATGAAGTCAGTGGGAAAATCATATAACTTCTATACATTTCAGTATTCTCATCTAAAAAGGAGGGCTAACAATATCTACTCCTTGGGATTGTTGTATATAAACATGACATAATATGTATAAAATACCTAACTTTGTTCATGTAGATATTGCTATTATTACTGTGTACTTATTACTAGGATAATTTAGTGAACCATGAAAGGGCTGCTCGCCAGAAATTTTAATGGGATGGAGCAGTGACTGAACTCCTCAGAAGCTTTTTCTTAATCCTCTATTTTTTCATTTTCCTTGAAGGTCCTGAGCAGATTGAAGAGTAAATATGGGTCCCTCTACAGAAGAGATAATGTTATCCTGAGTGCCACTCACACACACTCGGGTCCAGCTGGGTATTTCCAGTACACTCTATTTCTCATAGCCAGTGAAGGATTTAGCAATCGGACCTTTGAATACATTGTTTCTGGTATTGTGAAGGTAGGCAAAAAGCACTGGGGCAAAGAGATCCAGAGACTGGGGTCTTGTTTACTATGGTTTACATGCATTTCAGGAGTGGTTTGGCATGATACAGTGTTAGTACCTATCTTACTTTCTCCTTCCTCATCAGATCCAAACCTGTCAACTAACCTTCAAATCTAAAAGCTAGGAGATGAGATTTGGTAAGGAAATCAGATTTATTCAAGGGTGTCAGGTAGATGGGAGGATGAGGTGATCAACACTTCAAAAGTCCATCTTGAGGCTTTTAATGAGGAAAAGGGGGTACCGTGGAACAGTAGAGGAAGACTGCATGCTGTGTTGGGTTTTCTTTATACCATGTCCACATTTTTGCTTTCTGTCCAGAACATTACTGTGAACCTTGACTTCCCATTGCTAGTTACAGACACATTATTATTCTCCAGGTTAAACCTCAATTTGCATGATTCATTTATGTTTATGCATAGAAATAAAGAATAAGGAAGGCATCACGCATTCTGGTGTTATTTGAAGGTCACCAATTGTTCTGAGGTCTTTAAATCTAAAGAAAGATTATTTAATATTTAGTAACTTAATCCTTATAATTTTTAATATTTATTTCCATTTTAATTATTATTGTAAAGTAGTTGTACAAAGGAATTGCCATTTAACAAAATAGTTTATGAATATAACATGTCTGATTTCAGCATTTTCATCCATTCCTGTCCTACCCACCCCTTCCCTTACTCTTCTTATTTTTGTAGGATAGTCAATGGATTCTTAACTAATTTCTTCCCCTCTTCTCTTCATCTGGCTATTCCTTTCTCTTTGACTTGATTCCACCCTCTTTTGCCGAACTTTGATTTTTGGCTTTCAAAGGAATTAGACTAATCTGTTAATCCTACAGATATGTTATTTCTGGACCATTTAAAAGGGCAGACAGAGTGAGAAGAAATAAAGTAGCTTTGCCAAGGTCCACCCCCAGATGAGTTATACTCACTCCTCTGTCTACCATGCTATTATTTTGTTGCATAAGTGTCATGAGTGAGCTATATTAGAAACATACATGATACATCTGTATCTTTTCACAATATCAGTACTTACTGAACAAGAGAACATTTATAAGCAACATCAATTTTGTTGGTTATAAACTGTCAAGTACTACTGATTTCATTTGGTAGTCCTAGACACTGGTAATTACCAGTTGTTTTATTCTAATTTTAACCATTAATATAAATTCTCAGCATATATAGTATATTTACACACACACACACACACACACACACACACACACACACACACACACACACACACACACACACACACACACAGAGAATGGCTACAAAAAAGTTAATAAGTCCATAGATTTCAGAAGGGCTGTGCTACATAGCTGATACAGATGGAAGAAAGAAGTTTCTGTGCCAAACCATATAGGATTTTAGGAGACCAAGATGGAGCTGTTCAAAGCACACAGTTGTCACATGCAGGTCCATGTGGCAAGCAGTTTTAAATGTCACTTGGAAGTGAGCTATGTCCAAGTCACAGGCAGGAGGAATTGCACTTGAGCCAGAGCCTGGAGACAGAGCCATTGGTTCTTCACTGTGGTAATTTCCTAGACAAGGCTTAGCACCATGTGTCTCCACACAGCATGTCTTCCATTTTAACTAGAAAGACTGTTTCTACTTACCTCCAGATTGACAGCAACTATGTGTTCTATAGCTTTTACCCTACAGTGGGATGTGAGAGATATAGGAAATCACTTACAGAGCTTTCTCATTACATTGACTAAGTCATTATACCCACCATGATGTCTAAGCTTACCATAATTTTTTTAACTTTCAGAGCATTGACATAGCACACACAAATATGAAACCTGGGAGAATATTTATTAATAAAGGAAATGTTGATGGTGTGCAGCTCAACCGAAGCCCTACTTCTTACCTTCAGAATCCACAATTTGAGAGACTAAGGTGAGAGGAAATTGCCAAAATAGGATCACTGCCTTTTTCTTAGAGAAGAGCAACAAAATCTCAGTCCAGAGGTCTTAGTTGGTGGAATGGTAGGATCCTAGGGGAGTATTAAGGTTAAAATGTTTTTTAGACATGTTGAAGACAAGCAGGGAAACTAACGGTAAATGTAGAAACCAGCTTTTAGTATGTATGTTGCACTTTGGTGATCAGTATGAATGGCTCTTCAATCACTGACACAACTGTTGTCTTAGCTTAATTTTACTGCTTTCTAGCTCTGTGATCTACCTCAGATAGGTACTACTTACCTTAATTTATGGCTGTTGGCTTCTTCATCTCTAAAATGGAGATAAAAATATGCACAACACATCTTTTAATGAGTATCTCTTTCACTATGTGCTATCCAGAAACCATCTTAGTCTAGGAGAAGGAGACAGGAAAAATGATCAAAGAACAAAGAATCTTGAAGAAAGCAAAAAATAAATGAAATATAACTAAATGCAACAACTAAGAGAGATAATTTTTGATGATGTTCTTTTGGGCAGAACTAGATTTGGACTCAGATCCTAATGTCTTGTGATTTCTAAGCAAGCATTCTATGAGTAGAGCCAGTCCTTTATTGTGTTGGTTATTTCACAATAGAGTCTTACTTTATGCCCAGGCTAGCCTGGACTGCAGTCTTCCTATTTTCACTTCCCTGAATTATTGGTATGTCATACGCACTTGACCATATCCAGTTATTTTTAGAGATGGAGTCTTTGAAACTTTTTGGCCTAGACTTGCCTCAAACCACAGTTCCTGAATCTCTCCTTCCCAAGAAATAAGGATTATTGGCTTAAACCACTACACTATACTATATTTTGTGTTTTCTTAAAGTGAGGAATCAAGTTTCCTATAGAGGAGAATAACGTAGCTACTCTGGCTTTGTGAATCAGCTGCTTAACATTCATGTTTTTGTATTTTTCAATGGTTTTCAAAGGTGTTTGTTTTTAGAATATATAATCTTATTTTCTTTGAAAGAATATAAAAGAATATTTAAGTTGTGAGTAAACTGAGTGATTTTAGTTTTGTACACTCTGCTCTTTTTAAGAGATTCTGCTTAAATCTGGTATGAGTAGAAATATCAAAGACACAGCTTCTTTGTCAGAAACATAGCATTACTTACATTACATAAATATAATTTAGTTGGTCTAGTGCCCATGTGGTTGATTGCAATTATAATCCATTTCCTTATATAAGGAATAGTTACTTGCAGTTTATAGAACTATTATTTGAGTCAAGCATTTTACTTTGTAAGATGTTATTGTTTTGTGTCAGTTTTTATTATTCTTAAAACAAAAAGGTGAGTCTCAACACAGAACTAAGTTTCTTGTTTTGCGGACTAGGTATTCTTCAAACACAGACAAAGAAATGGTGCTCTTGAAAATGGTAGATCTAAATGGAACCGACTTGGGCCTTATCAGGTATTTCGTCTTAGTTGTGTGTGTGTGTGTGTGTGTGTGTGTGTATGTGTGTGTGTGTGTGTGTGTGTGTGTGTGTGTGTGTGCGCGCTGTGCACGTGTTTTATTTTATTTTATTTTTTTCTGGTACTGGGGATCGAACCCAGGACGTTGCACTTGCTAGGCAAGCGCTTTGCCACTGAGCTACATCCCAGCCCCCTGTGCACGTGTTTTAAATCTGAGTATCTTTTGTTAAATCTGGGACAAGAAAGGTAACTAGTTTGGCATATGCTGAGAATAAGTGATGTGATTAAGAGACCAGACTTTGGAGTCAGACACAATTGAAATGCAATGTTGGGGCATTGTGCAAACTTCTCAGCCTCTTGGCGCTTAGTGCTTCCCCTATAAAACAATGAAAATGGAGATGAATCTAACAAGGGACTGTGGTAAAGAGCTCAGTACAGCATCTGGCACATAATCTGAAGACTCAGCAAATGTTAATGCTTATTACTTGATCAAGCTATCATGTGTGAACTTTTGTGATGGAAGACAGTTCTCTCTTGATAAAATGAAAAAAAGATCTTTCAACCAGGTAAGGGGTTAGAAGTTTAGGATTATTTGCCTAGGGTTTCCTACAAGGACTAAGTTGAATTCCAGACAGTGCCAATTAGGGATAGAGGCAGATAGAACCAGGCAGGTCACCTATGGATGCAGATGAGTTAGATTGGGCATTGGCTCTAACACAGCTATCTGCCATAGGCAGCCTATGAGGAAACATAAGGTGATTTTTTTGAAGAGAGATTTTGATCACAGTCAGTAGGCGAGGTGAGCAATTCCTAGAACCTTGACCTTTATACTCAGGAATGATATAAAAATGCCCTATGGGAAGTATTTGAGAAGGCTTGGGTTCTGGAGTCAAATGGCAGCCCAGCGTGAGCTGTGTATCTATGCTGTGTATCTGTGTGACTTTAGATAAGTTATGCAACTATAACTACCTTGTCTCTCGATTTCCTTATTCCTAATTCTTTTTTGAGCATACTGTGGCATGAAGTAAGTTCGTAAAATATTGTTGAGAAAGATGAAAGTGGCTATCAGGTCTGCCAAATAGAATTGTAAAATATCTAAGTGAAAAATTCTGTTGTGAGTAAATGAAGTTAAAAGTATTAGAAAAAAATTACATGTGTGAAGCTCCAAGTGCAGTTCTCAAAGTCAGAAAAATAGTAAATTAAAATTAACCAGGACAGCCATAAGACAGTGTGGTGGA
The DNA here is from genome assembly GCF_024711535.1 of Dipodomys merriami. Lineage (NCBI taxonomy): Eukaryota > Metazoa > Chordata > Mammalia > Rodentia > Heteromyidae > Dipodomys > Dipodomys merriami. The sequence continues at coordinate 31,854,454 of NW_027202715.1, read as the reverse complement.
CCTCATGGTATAGGGTGTTTAGGTTCTGGGGTGAGCTTGACTTGGGTTCATATTATAGCAATGTCTACCACTTACTAACCTGTGGCCTGGAGAACATGGTACCTATTTAGACTTCAACTTATCCTATTTGAAAGTGGGGATGGCTAACACCTTACCAGGTTGTTGGGAATTAAGTGGGATAATACACGTAAAGCTGGTTCTGTGCGGGGCTTAGAAAAGGAACACAATCACTGGAGCCAAAAGGCAAGGAATAGAACACAGTTGTACTTCTCCTAAATAGCTCTGTTATTGACATGTGAGAGTTCTTGAAGCTGAGCACAGGGTATTTATCTCCCCTCCTAGTACAGGGAGAATGAGTCAGGATGATTGTGGGTTAAAATCCAGCTTGAACTACATAGGTAGAGCCTGTCACAAAACAAAATGAATCAACAACAACAAAGAAAGAAACAAAACATCCTTGAAATCCTTAACATTGGAGTTGCTTTTCTGGGTTTAGAATGGGGTCACCAAAAACTCCTGGTGAACTTTGCTGTATAAGCTGATGTGGTAAGACTCATTTTTCCCTTACCTCTGGTAAGTTATCCATAGCATTTGCCCCAGAATTTCTTTTTCTTTTTTTTTTGTCGGTCATGGGGCTTGAACTCTGGGCCTGGGCGCTGTCCCTCAGCTCTTCAGCTCAAGGCGAGCGCTCTACCACTTGAGCTACAGCGCCACTTCCGGTTTTCTGGTGGTTTATTGGAGATAGAAGTCTCACGGTCTTTCCTGCCTGGGCTGGCTTTGAACCGCGATCCTCAGATCTCAGCCTCCTGAGTAGCTAGGATTACAGGCGTGAGCCACCAGCGCCCGGCTTTGCCCCAGAATTTCTAAATGTTGGCCATGCAGCTGTGTTCTTGGTGTGTGTCATGAGTAGGACATAGTTCCTGTTTTCAAGGTTCTTACTGGTTGGTGGGATGATCAGGACAGAGCTAAGCAGATAGATAAGTAATAATGTAACCACCAGATAGCCAGATAACCACTAATGCTATCATGTTTGCATGAACAAACTCCATGGGACATTGGAAGAGGCTGCACTGAATTCTAGAGAGCATTTGTTTATTTTATTTTATTTTATTTTTTTACAGTATTGTGGCTTAAACTCAGGTCCTTAAACTCTCACTTGTTTGTTTGTTTTTTCCATTCCAGTGTACTACTTAACTACTTGAGCCACCTCTTCACGAACATATTTTTCGCTGGTAAATTGGAGATTAGTGTTCTCATAGGCTGGGTGTTAAGGCTTACACCTGTTTGTTTGTTTGTTTTTGTCAGTTGTGAGGTTTGAACTCTGGGCTTGAGTGCTGTCCCTGTGCTCTTCAGCTCAAGGCAAGAGCTCTATCACTTGAGCCACAGGCCACTTCCAGTTTTCTAGTGGTTTATTGGAGATAAGAGTCCCACTTTCCTGCCTGGGCTGGCTTTGAACCATGATCCTCAGATGTCAGCCTCCTGACTAGCTAGGATTACAGGCATGAGCCACTGGTGCCCACCATGGCTTATACCTGTAATCCCAGCTTCTATGGAGGTTGAGATCTGAGGATCACAGTTCAAAGCCATTCTGAGCAGGAAAATCCATGAGCCTCTTATCTCCAATTAACCAGCAAAAAGCAGAAAGTGGAGGTGTGGCTCAAGTGGTAGAGCATGCATACACACACGCATACCTACACACATATCTCATGGAGTTTTGTTCCTGGGCTGGCTTTGAACCAGGATTCTCAAATTTCAGCCTCCTGAATAGCTAGGATTACAGGTGTAAGCCACCAGTGCTTGGCTTAGAGAACATTTCTTGACAGAAAATGACCATGCCATTTGAGCTGGACCTTGAGGAGTCAGTGGGCATGAAAAGCATGAGTAGTGAGCTAAGTGGTACCCAGATCAAAAAGTGGGTGGGAAGTGAATTGGAAAGGTGAACAAATTCTAGATCATGGAGCACATTGATGCAGGCTTTTGTTACAAGATGTGTTAAGAATGGATATCTCTGTAAGAGGATGAGTCTCTCACCTTTGTTGGGAGAAGATGGCTTTCCCTTACATCCTGCAGAAACTTTCCATTGTTTGTATGACTGCCCTATGTTATCCTGGATGTAATTGTCCTCACTGCATTGACATGATTGCTCTTTGAATACATTAGACATTTTATCTGACACATCCAGTCACATCCAGGCTGCTGTGTAAATCAGACACCACACATAGGTGCTGTCGTTAGGCAGAACCCCACACTGTTAGGAGTAAGGAAAAAGCTAGAATCTCAGAGCTCATCTTTATGGAGATTCTTTCTTAATCTCAGCTGGGGAACAAAGGTGAAGAAAATGTCCCAATGTTACCTCATTACTGTTCTTTCTTCCTCTAATACAGAAAACCATAAGGAAGTTCTTCACTAATTTCTTCCTACGTTCATTTTTGTTTCCTTTACTTCATTCAACAAAATCTGCACCAGGTTGCTCCTATGTGCCAGTAGTACTTTCAGTTCTTAGAATAATGCATTCATATAGAACACCTTGGACTCAAATGCCAGTGTTTGTACTCCTTGAATATATTTTACACTACATGACACTTGGTTTCCACAGTTGTGACACATGACTATTCTACCTTCTCTCAACACAGAGATTAATAGTTTCCATTCATGTCTTAGTCAAACTAGGCTTAGGGATACAGCCACAAGAAAAAATTGATGTACTTATTGCCATTATAAGACTCCCAGTTTATTGGTGGAGAGAGAGAGGGCATTTAAATAGTAATACCCATACAAGTTTAATTGTGCTAAGGGTTAGGAATTGTTTAATTAAGTTATAATCAGATTAAGTTCCAAGGGAAGTTTATAGAGTTATGTGGCCTTGTCAAACAGATTAGAAATAGAGTTGAAATGTGAAGGAAGAGTAACAATTAGCCAACAAAATGGGGGATGGAAATAACATTTTACAAACTTGGAAAAGCATGTGCAAAACCTCTGTGGTCCATTTAATGGGCTGATCGGAAACCTGTGTGTGGAGTACAGGACAATGGAGCAGCTGTATGAGGTAGTTAGGGATTAGATGACATGATAAAGATCTTGGTCTTTATAGCAAAATAAGTGAAGTTATTAAAATGTTTTAAGGTAAGGTTGGGGTGAGCTATTGGAAGGTTAGGAACAGCAATAACTTGAAGAATGAAATAAAACGATGTTCATGAATTCATTCCATAAACCACAAAATCCTCTACATTTGCAAACCTCCCAGGTTTTTTTGCCTTACATTCTCCTTAAGAGAAAACACTAGATGGCTTTTCTCTAGAATAAAGGACATAGTTGGCACATCTAAATTCTGACTGAAAATAAGAGCACTTACAAATGTCTGTTGTGGGAGAGTCTGGAAGTCATGGAATAATCTGTGACCCAACAGGGAAGATAGAGATGAGTCTTGAGGAGATCCTGGCATTAAAGCAGTGCATGTAGGAAGAGATTCCCAGGAAAGAAAACAAAGAGAGGTTTCAGAAACGGAAGAGAAAGTCACAAGGGCGGATAGTGGCATAGTAGCTCTGAGTAGGAGAGCCTCTGCTTACAAGTCCACCCAAGAGAACAGCTGTGGGAGGGGCAGCTGGGGATACTGCTCATTAACGTGATTGAATTGTGGCACAGGCATTGTCTCGCAAGAGTTGTATGGAGGCTCCTTCCCTCCTCTTCTTTACTTTTCCCCTCTCATCTGCTCCTCTCCTTTCTCTTTCCTTCTCCTATGCCCTTTCCCCTTTCCTCTCTCTTCTTCTCCCCCCTACTCCTTTCCTGTCTTCTCCCTTCCTCCATGTCACACCCCTAGGAAGCAACATGCATTGGATCACATGGGTTGGGAATATAAAGAAGGTCTGAGCTGGTCTTCTAATGATGGCTCCATTGCAAATCCTTTTCTTTGTACAGAAAGGGCTTGTGTAAGGGCCCTTTAAAGGGACATATAAAAAAACTATAGAGGCAGTAGTTTGTGCAAGATATTTGAATAACATGTACACACTTAAAAAAACCCTCAATTGTAGAGTTAAGTGAGTTGATTCAGAAGATATTGCCTGTGTTTGCTATTCTTCACTGTCATCTGGGCTTATGCCACACTGAATTATGTCTCACTGTGTATATGGCTTCTACTCTACTCAGTCCACTTAACTTCTGTCAAATAGAAAATGTTAAAATCTCAGTGACTGTCCTTCTCTAAACCTCTCTATTTATTTTTTAAACTACTCTTTGAGACAGGACCATGCTGTGTATTCCAGACTCACCGCAAATTCAACAACCTCCTGTCTCATAAGTGTGAGCTGCCATGCCCAGACTGACTTACTAAACCATTCTTGACTTCAGTTCTCCATTTTGCTTCATCTTAGTCTTCATACATACCTCTTTCTCTAGCATTAACTCTTGTTTAGAAAGACTTGCTCTCTGTTTCTATGACCTTCACTGAATTTCTCCCCCCCGCCCCCCCCGTGCCATCTCTTCCAAGTTATTCTGATGATTATTGCTGTTTTCCTTCACATGGCTGTTCTGTAGTGTTCTTCAGCAGAGCTGTGGCTAATGTGTCCTGAGGTCTTATCCTGTGTCTAGTCCTCATGAAAGAATGATTGTGCTTGATAAGGGCTTTTTGATGATCAAGTGCTCACAGTTGACTGATAAGAGCTATATCAGGATTGTTGTATGAGTTAGATCATCTCAAGCTTTGAAAACAAAGCCATAAAAACCATTTGGCAGAAGACATTGGACTTTCTTGTTAGCTATCTAGAAAGTTCTTAGCCTGATGACCTATGCAGGGTTATTATTTTCCAGGTTTCTTTTTTCAGTATTTAGATAAGATGTACTCATTGTCAAAGATCAAAAACTGCAGAAAATGAGCAAGGAGGGGCTGGGAAGGTGGCTCTGTGGTAGAGTGCTTACCTTGCATGCATGACGCCCTGGGTTCGATTCCTCAGCACCACATAAGCAGAAAAAGCCAGAATTGGTGCTGTGGCTCAAGTGTCTGTAGAGGGCCAGCGTTGAGCTGAAGAGCAGAGGGACAGCACCCAGGCCCAGAGTGCAGGCAAAAAGAAAATGAGAAGGAACGGAAATGAACTCAAAATTATTCCTTCTCAGGTCAACTATAGTAAATAATCAGAAGCCTTTGCTTCTGGTCATTTTCCCATATGGACCATGTAGTAAGAAATGATCCTGACTAAAGCCAGGCACCAGTGACTTGTACATGTAATCCTAGCTAGTTAAGAGGTTCAGATCTGAGAATTGTGGTTTGAAGCCATTCCAGGTAAAAAGCCCATGAGAAACTTATCTCCAAATAACTAGCAAAAAGTTAGAAGTGGAGATGTGTCTCAAATGGTAGAGCATCAGTCTTAAGTGAAAAAAGCAAGCAAGAGTACAAAGCTCTGAGTACAAGCTTCAGAAGTGGCACAAGAAAAAAGAAAGAAAAGAAGAAATTAGCCCAACTAATTGTGGATGTTTATTTGTCTATCTACACTCTGGGCACTGACTTTGAAATATATTGAGATTAACAATGCCATCTTCATGGACTGAAATGACCAAGTGGTTTTATGTGGTTATTTGTTTTTATAGGGACTCTCTTCATATCTAACAATGCTTTTTATCTTATCTCAAACTACATGCAACTTTTGGACAATATAGTAATATGGCTCTTTGCTGGAAAGAATTTGCTATGCATATATGCTTGTCATTTTCTTTCAATCTCTGTTCTAATGTTTTAGGGGGCCTCTCTTATGAATAGGTAGCTTTATTTATTTGTTTTGTGCCCTGACAAACTTTTTGTCTATTGGTGAGTATAGTCCATTTTCTGAAATTGAGATTACTATATATCTGAACTTTTCCCTCTCTCTATTTACTCTGCTAATAGTCTCTCATCTTCAATCCTTCTTTTCCTCTCCCTTCTCATCTCTCACCCCCCCTTTTTGATTGATAGGGATTAAAAAATTGTTATTATAAATATGATGTATAGAGCAGTTATAGTTACATGTCAGGTAATGAGTACTGTACATTTCTCTTTGGACAATGTCACTCCTTCCCTCATTCTCTTCCCCTTTGCCCCTCTGAGTGATAGGGATTTAAGGAAAAAAGTACTTCTAAGTGTCAGAGGGTAGGTTTTAGTGATGCCTACAGTAGTGCAACCACCCTTACCTCCTACATGTTTGATGCAGATGTCCTTGCTGCTCTCCACCCAGAGATGGAGATGAGCTTCAGCTCCAATCTAGTAGCTGCTCTGATCAGTGGGAAATAGCAGAAGAGACATTGTGCCACTGCTCCCATAGTTGTTATTATTTGAAAGACTTCGCTATGTTTAACTACTAATGTTGAACTTCCTTTATTTTTAAAATAGGAACTCTTCACAAATTTGTTATCCTTGTACAGGGGCTGTGCTAATCCCTGTGTGGCTCCAATTTTACCACAGAGAAGTCTTAGGTTTACAGCAAGTTAGACAGAAATTATGGTGAGTTGCTGTAGATGGCTTCTCCCAATATGTACATTCCTTCTCCCAGAGACTGGGATTCCCCCAGGGGTGCATTGTTATAGGCAGAGAGCCTGGCTTGTGACGTCATTATGCAGTTCACTTGAGATTCACTCTTGGTGTCATATCAAGTGGAATTAAGAAAAATCTTTTCTTCCCTCCCCCCCATCAAGTTGTATAGATCATTTCCAACATATTGACTTGTGAGTATCGCTGCTGCATTGGGTCCCCCTTTGTACTCTCTATCTCACATAAGTAACTGTAACCCTTCTGTATATCACCTTGATAACAAAATTTAAAAATTAAAAAAAGTCCTTTCTTTTAGGGAAAGTAATTTTGCAAGTTCTTGAAGATTTGCCCATAAGAAAGAAATTAATTTTTAAATCATCTGTTAATTTTCTGATTCAGAGATAATTTCTATTAGCATTTTGTTACATAGCCTTTTAGATTTTTTCTAAACATATTGATAGAGACGTTTATTTTTTAAAAATGAAGTTGGATTATATAGATAGGTAATTCAAAATATTAATCAGCCCTTTCTGAATATATTTCATTAGTAGTTAGTATGTTTATTTATTCATTTTTTTGTTAGTCATGGGGCTTGAACTCAGGTTGGGCCTGGGTGCTGTCCATGAGCTGTTTTGCTCAAAGCTAGTGCTCTAACACTTAGAGCCACAGTACTACTTCCTGTTCTCTGGGGATTAATTGGAGATAAGAATCTCAAGGACCTTCTGCCTGGGCTGACTTTGAACTGCAATCCTCAGATCTCAGCTTCTTGAGTAGCTAGGCTTACAGGCCTGGGCTACCAGCAACCAGCTGTGATTAGTATTTTTTAAATCATCATTTAAAATTATTGTAGAGTATTACATAAAACCTATATATGCACACACATATGCTCAGCACTCATTTGATCTTAGTTGTTTTCAGGCTTCCCATCATAAAATAGATAAGGAATTATATATGTATATAATGTCTATATATATGTTTATATATGTGTATATATATATATGTTTATACCCCTGCTGTAAACATGAGTTCAATGCTGTTTCCTAGACTCTTTTCAGTCTTGGTGTTTCATGCTTAATAATAATTGCCAAGTAACAGACAAAAATATATCCAAATCACTATTGTTGGATTTCTTCAATTCTTAGTTAGGTTGAATTAAAATAGCTTTTGCTATTTATCTCCTGTTTTCTTTTCTTTTTTTTAATTGTGAAAATACCGTACAGAGGGGTTACAATTACATGGGCAAGATAATGAGTACATTTCTTATCAAGCATTGTTGCCTCCTCCTTTGTTTCCCCTTCCCATCCCTTCCCATCTCCCCCCCTTTTGCCCCCCCAGACCTCCCCCTGAGATAAGTTGTAAAGTTCATTTTTTGACATAACCATTTGTACATCTCATTGTTGCAATGGGTCTACCTATTCCCTATTTTGCTTTGTATGTCCCTCCCCCAAGGTATAACCCCTGCTTTCACTGTATTTGATGTTGGTATAATTTGCGGAGGGGAAGGGCAAAAACAAATCCTGTTTGTTTTTGAGTTGTTGATTACTTGTACCAGTTGTAACACGGTAATTTTGATTGGCATAACTTAATGAAATACCCCAAACAGATATCTCCACAATCATCATGGCAAGGGCCTTTTTCATTCAGGACTTTTGAGAATAACAAAATGGTTTGTTGAGATGGTAGATTGGTGGATGCTGACCATGTAGTTTACCTGTAATTGAAAAAGGGCTGCTCTGCTATAGTTTATAGTCTTCCTTTAATCTGAATGGTTCAGTCCATTATATTTACATATCTGTCTCTGTGTGTATAATACACACACACACACACACACACACATACACACTCACACACACACACATATAGATCCTCTGCTGGTTTAAAATTGAACCTGACTTTTAGGTAGAATTCTGTATCCAATCATCCTTCTAGTGTAGCACAATAGAACATCCTCCTTCTCCAAATAGTTTCTCTCTCTCTCTCTCTCTCTCTCTCTCTCTCTCTCTCTCTCTCTCTCTCTCTCTCTCTTTCTTTTTGGTTGGTTGTGGGGCCTGAACTCTGGGCCTGGGTGCTGTCCATCAGCTCTTCAGCTCAAGACTAGCACTCTACCACTTGAGCCATAGCGCCACCTCTGGCTTTTTCTGCTTATGTGGTGCTGAGGAATTGAACCCAGGGCCTCATGCATGCAAGGCAAGCACTCTACCATTGAGCCACCTTCCCAGGCCTCCAAACAGTTTCTATTGGGGTGGAATGAAAGGATTGTGGATTATGAGAAAGCACACAAGGAGGTGTGTTCACCAAAATAATAAATGCCAAGTGACATCACAGAATGTGAAAATCCAGTTGCTTTATACATTGAAGACTTATTTCCTACACAGGGTAGTGTCATAAAGTTTGGATGGTCCTGCATATTACTAGGCAGAACAATTGCCCCACCCTGCAAATAGGACTGAGAAACAGATGAGCCTAGGGGCATCTATGAGCATTCAAATCACTGCCACAAGAGGGCAGAGTTTCCTCATTTAATTATTTCATGTTTATCTATGGGCTTCAACATACATATGTTGCATGCATCACACATGCACACACCATACATTTTAACACTGTATTAAAAATATTATGCTCAGAGATTTATCTTGCATCACCGTCATCATCAACTGCATCTGTATCAGTATCAGCATCAAGAGAATCATAAATATTCATTCCATTCTTAATATAGGCCAGTCTTGGTGCTAAGTACTTGTATTAGTTCTTTGTCAAATGCTGTGAGGTAGGTGTACTACTATTATCATTGTACTTAGATATGAACACTGAGGTTCAACTAGTTTTAATGACTTGTATCTGACTCAGGAATTGGCACTATAACATCTGGTCTCTGTTTTAGTTTCCCAGGGAAGCCAAATATTATTATAGATGGTGTGGCTTAAAATAATAGTGACTGATAGTCTCATAGATCAGTGATTAGCAGTTCAGTGTATCAAGGCATTTGCAATGTTGGTTCCTTCCTGAGGCTTTGAGGGAGAACCTATTTTATGTTTCTCAGCTTCTAGTCATTATCATGAATCCTTCACTTGCTTGGCTTGTAGACACATCATTCCAACCTCTGTTTTCATCTTTACATTGACTTCTTTCAGTGCCTCTTTGGTTTTTAAAAATTCTTGTTACAAGGAAGTAAGTCATTGGATTTAGGGGCTGTGGCAAGTCAGTAGGTGTTACTGTTACTATCTTCATGATAGCTACGAAGGCCCATTAAAAAATAAGTCAGGTGCTAAGGTTTTAGTTAGGCATGAATGTTTGGTGGAACATTATTCAACCCACAATAACCTACTCATATTGCATTTTTCCAAGAAGAGTTCCTATGTTACTATGAAACTTCATGAACAAGATTGAACAATATTTTATTTCCGTATTTGTGGACATTGTGGGTGTAGACACGGCTGGGATAGAGCTGGGACGAAGGCATCTTTATGAGCCGAGCAGGGGATGGATTTCAACCCACATATAACCCCCTTTTTAGGCACTTATGTACAGGGCACAACTTGCCAACTGGATCTGGGGATCTAGAGCTGACAGAATGGAACTTGGGGTGGGCTTGCTTCTTCAGAACATTTATGGAGCTTTTCTTTGCTGCTTCTGAGTAGGACACACACAATGTCCTGGAAGTATTTTTCTCCAAATATCTGACTTATACAGAAAACACATAGATTTATAGTAGTCTTTATTAATATATTGCTTACTGATTCACAAAATATAGTTGAAATGTTATTTTTCAGTCTCAGGACCAGATAACTGGAACAAGCTCTGCTATGATCGAGTATAAGATTCCCATTGTTTGATTTCCTCAGTCCTCCAATGAGGTTGAACTGACCCCAGTAGAGCCCTGTGTATACTATTTTATGTCTGAGTATGATATCATCATTTTGGAACAATGTTTATGATCATGGAAATAGCCTTCTAATAGTAAGAAACTCTTTTAACAGTAAGATTTTCTTCCTTTCAGACTTTGCATAAGAATATTTTAGCAGATAGATTATAAGCATGGTCTTTTAAAAATATCAATGACCACCTCTCAAATATCTTTACAAATATACATTTCTGCCATCATACTTTAGTAGTGTGCTATGTGGTGCACTCTTATAGTGTAGTACCACACTCTTCAAACAGCAGAGAAAGAAATATACAACAGATTCTCTAATTGCAATTCAAATAGCTTTTTGTGAATGCTTATTTTTTTCAGTTATGTAGAGAAACTGTTTGATTTTCTAAGTTTTAAAGTGGATGAATTAAATAAGAAGTCAAGTCTGTGTTTTAATTAGTAAGTTCAAATTCTTAACATTTGCACTCTCCACAGTTACTGGTATGAAACTTATTGGTAGCATAGAAAACACCAGATTCTGTGTTCCTTGGGGTTTGACGCAACACCAGTTATACCCTGGCCTCCCAATAAATTCACATTGATTGAATGAATGGGGCAACCACTACTATTCACTGCTCATATTCACTGTGTTCTGTGCCACTCTGCCTGTCTGTTCCTCCTCTGAAGAGCTCCAGCCTTTGCAGGAGTTCTTTCCTCTTCAGGAATACCTCTTCATTGGCAAGCTCTTTGTCCAGTTCTTATGGAACCTTTGAGATCTGCTCAAAGGTTCATCCTTCCCAAACCATTTCTCAAGGTCAACATGATGCCTCATTCATCTTTGTTTTTCTTTTGCCTGGCTCAAAGTCAAGGTCAACTAAATTTGTGCTGAATGAGTCAATGTATGAAGAGAAGGGGAAGAGTCAGTATACCATACAGGATACAAGCTCTCTGTATTCTGACAAATCTGGGTTCATGCTTTGAAGCTTGTCTAATGACTGTTTGACTTTGGGGTCAACTTACTTGTGACATCATGATGAGACTTAGTTTTCTCGGCTGTAAAATCAGGATAAGGATAATATCTGACTCAAGGCTTTCATGAAAATAAAATCCTGTATTGACAGTTCTTTGCTTAATAGGCCCTAAATAATAGTGATGAGTGAATTGTTCTGTGAGTTTCTTTTGATGCAAGAGAGATGTAATAGGGCTGAACCTGGCTGAGTTCGTGTGATAAGGTCAGACTGAAATATGTTGGTTGGGAAATCATGAGCCTATTATGACCAGTACCACATTTTTCTTCCAAACTGAATAAAGCAAAACTCCAGAACAGCAAAAGCCACCTAACTGGGCAATAGTTGATTAGAATTTACTTTCAGTTTTTAAAGATAAAAGAACAAACCACACACCTCACACATACACACATACAACAGGTATACACATTTTTCTTATATATAAAGTACCTTCAAGATTATCTATCTTTTAAACTTCACTTCCTTTGCCCAGTGTCTATCCTTTGACATCTCTGAGTCTCCTATAGGGATGAGAGTAAGGCAGCCTCTTAGGCCTGTGAGGTCCAAATAAAGTAACAGGTTAGCATGTGAACTGTGTGGCTCTGCACTGGAACAAGGTATTACTATGCATGAATTTTGCATGCAGTCTTCTATACCTCTCTCCATTTGCCCAGCTGCTTACCCCTACCCTCCCCAGTGTCCTTGAGAATGAATTGTCAGTCATCTGTGGTCTCCAAATGCTTCCTGTCTATTTCTTCCAACTGTTTATCACACGATATTAAGGCCTTTTGTTCACATCTCTGTCTTTTATGCAGTCTGGGAGTAAACCTCCACTTATTCTATGTCTGCCAAAAAGCTGAAGCTCAGTAAATGTCTGTTGGGTTGTGTTGGATTGATTAGGTTGATTGATTAGGATTGATTACTGTCTTTGTGCCTGTCTTGAAGAACAAAGTTTACATCAATACAATTATTTTGATTGTACCATAGGACAATTGATTGTTTTTTGGCATTTGTTAAAAGCTTATTTGAAGATAATAATGGAGAAGTATTTATAAAAATATAATTCTATTATTTTTGTCTGCTTTGGTACGGGGGCTTGAACTGGGGCTTGCACTCTTGCTTGGTGTTTTTGCTTAAGACTGATGCTCTTCTACTTGAGCCACACCTCTACTTCCATCTTCTTAGTGGTTAATTGGAAATAAGAGTCTCATAGACTTTTCTGTCAGGGCTGGCTTTGAACTATAATCCTCAAATCTCAGCCTTTTGAGTACCTAAGGTTATGAGTGTAAGCCATAAACACGCAGTAGCTTTGTATCTTTAATTTAAGTCAATGATTAATTTTCTTGAGTACTTTTGAGATTTGGTCATAAACAATGAAAGGATCTAAATGTAGACCCAATTCAAAATACTTTGTCCTACTGGAGAAAACCTGAGCTCCTAGTTCTTATGTTTGGCCTGCGTTCTCCAGTTGTCTTGATTAATTCGGGACCTCTGCTCTTTCACAGCTGGTTTGCCATCCATCCAGTCAGCATGAACAACACCAACCACCTAGTGAACAGTGACAACATGGGCTACGCAGCTTACCTTTTTGAGCAAGAGAAGAACACAGGATATCTACCTGGACAAGTGAGATTTTTGCCACTGAAAGCATCATCTTGAGCTATCAAGTGTTAATTCTTCATGAAACCTTTATAATAGCTGTTCCAAATTTCTTGAGTAAATTATTATCATGGGCCTCATGGATATGCTTGGATATAAAGAATTCACTATTGTCCCTGAGAGGGAAAGAAAAGGTTTAAATTATTAATATTTTCTCTTTGTGGCAAATACTCTTTGTGTTGTTAGCTTTATGAAGCCACCATCCATTGCCTACAGAAAGCAAGTTCAAGATTTTTGTAACAGATACTAGTTTTTTGTTTTTAGTTTATTTATTTTTATTATAAAGGTGATGTGCAGAGGGGTTACAGTTACATAAGTCAGGGAATGAATACATTTCTTTTTGAACAGTGTCACTTCTATCCTCTTTTTCTCTCAGTTTTTTTTCCCTCCTGACTTCTTTCCTCTACACGTTGTATAGTTCATTTTAAACATAGTGTCTAGTCAGTATCACTGCTGCATTTGTTTCCCCTTTATCTTACTATTTCTGTGCTTCCCCTTATCCTCCTAAAACAGATAAACGTACATACAAGACACAAGGTACAGAAATCTAAAACAGCGACAAAGGAGAAAAAGCACAAAACTCAAAATAACAACCTTTGGTTTCCTTTTAGATAAACATCCTCCTTTGGTCTCTCTGTGTGAATGTATTTAGTTCTACAAAATTTTATTATAACGTTCTATTTTTTATATGTTTTATAGTCTTTACTTTCATATGGCTTACAATTACTCTCAGACACTTAAAGTTTAGGAGACAGGAATATATAGAAAGCTGATAAACTGTCATGCTAGGTTTTGTTTTCTGAGCTATAGTAAGTATGAAGCACCTTCTTCATGGTGTAAGGAACCTGAAGGAGCGTGGCCCAGCTTTCCTCTTAATACTGACTGCAACGGGACCGTTTTCAGATATAGAAAATGTTCTCAGAATATCGTCCGTCCCTTTTTTTTTAAATTTAATTTAATTTTATTTGTGAACATACTGTACAGAGGGGTTACAATTACATGGGCAGCGGTGTGGGGGGGGAGGGGTGTATGATTGGGTGGGGGGGGGAGGGGGGAGGCTGGGAAGGGAGGTGAAGGGTAAACAAAGGAGGAGGCTGCAATGCTTGGTAAGAAATGTATGCATTATCCTGCCCATGTAATTGTAACCCCTCTGTACAGTATGTTCTCAAATAAAATAAAATTAAAAAAAAAAACAATTACATGGGCAGGATAATGCGTACATTTCTTACCAAGCATTGCAGCCTCCTCCTTTGTTTACCCTTCACATCCCTTCCCAGCCTCCCCTCTCCCCCCCAATCCCAATCCTTCTCCTTCCCCCCCCCCCCCGTTTCCCCCCCCTCCCGCACTGACTTTGTAAAGCTCGTTTTGGACATGACAACTTGTACTTCTCATTGTTGCAACAGGTCCACCTGTATCCTTAAACAACTGGTTTTTCCCCATCTCCTCCACAACTTATACTGTGGGGGAGGGACATACAAAGCAACAAAGAGATAATCTTATAAATGCATTAGAAACACCTGCATGAAAGAAAAAAACATTAAAATACATATCTAAGGGTTCCCTTTTTATTGTATGGGGGTGATTTTAGAGAGCTTACCCGAGTGGATTCAATGTTTGCAAGTGTAGTAGAAGTCATTATAGAAAATAGGAAAGAATCAAAAGTAATGGTGTATTTTTTGTTTGCTTGTTTGGCAGGGACCATTTGTTGCAGCCTTTGCTTCATCAAACCTAGGAGACGTGTCCTCGAACATTGCTGGACCTCATTGTACTGACACAGGAGAGTCTTGTGAAAATGCCCAGAGCACTTGTCCCATTGGCGGGGTACGTGAGATGGCACATGGAGTTTCTGTTTGTGTGAATTGTGTATACTTCATGTTCAATGCTATCCATCACTGATTTCCAAGTATGTTTCCTTGGGTATAACCTCGCCTACTTAACCTCTGGCATCTGTTCTTATTTAGAGAAGCTGTCTAAACTAAAATTTTGGGTGTATTAAGTTGCAGTTTTCTCTTTGTTTGGCTGTATAGAAATTAGGTATCTTTCTCTAAGCCTGGCCACTCTAAAGTATTTTACCTTTATATATCTGAAGTTTGAAATTTGTTCAAAAATTTTTTTCCTGTGGAGACATTTCTCATTGATTATGTATCATTAGTATTTAAAAAATACATAGTCTCTAGGCACTGGTGCCTGATGTCTATAATCCTACCTACTTAAAAGCCTAAAATCTAAGGATCATTATTTTAAGCTAGACTAGGCAGGAAAGCCAATGGGACTCTTATCTTCAATTAAGTGGCAGTGTAGTTGTGGTTCAAGTGGTATAGCACCAGCCTAGAGGAAGAAAAGCTAAGGAAGGATATTACCCAGGCCTTGAGACCACACACACACACACACACACACACACACACACACACACACACACACACACACACACACACACACACAGTGGCCTGTACTAGCACTCATGTTCTCTTGCTCCATATATATATGTATAGATAAATTTAGATTATATAATATATAACATTTACATATATGTAAATTTAGATTGTATTATATAAGATAATAAATATATTAAATGATTTTAGATTATATTACATAAAATATAATCTAAATCTCTTTTGTCTCTTTTAAAATCACAAACAAAAATTTGCTACAAGAATTCAAGTAACATAGGTGCATAGCGATAATTAAAAATCCCTTTCTACCATACTCTGGCCTTCTAGGAAGTCATTAGTGTACCTCTTCTATATATTTATCCATAGTCATAAACAAAATGTTGTGACTTGTTTATGGATTTTAGGACTTGAGTTTTCTATATCATCATGTCTTGGAAGTCTTTTCATGTTATATCCACATCTGTGTGGCAATTTTCAAAGACAGAAAGTAAGACCATATTCCTGTTTATTTTACTGTTAACCACAGACTTGTTTGAGATCTGGTCTTCAACCTTAATATAAGCAACAGATGCTAGCTTCTAGGTTCTTATTCTTTTTGTTTATAGACCATTCCATCTACAACATATTTTTGTTATACATTATTTATGGGCTATTCATTGTGTTTTGGTCAACTTGACCCAATAACCAATATTCTTCTAAATACTACTTATTCATATAGATGTGATATTCATTGCCACTCTTCATTTATGATATTTCATGCACTATTGATCTGTATCAAGTTTTAAGATTTCTGGTTAAATGCCAAAGTATGTAAATAAGTTATACATATGTGCAATATAGTATGATGGATCAGTTTAATATCTTGTGTTGGAATATTGATAATGTAGAGAACAGGTCATAATACATAATGTTGAGTACAACAAATAGGATCTAATTTTGAACACTTACTATAATTGTAGTTTTCCAAAACATGTGTTAAAGTTAAAAAAAAGTGTGTATGGGAACATTCAGGATGGTTAATGATAATTCTTTTGGAACTTCTGTATGTAGTTTTTATTCCTATATTTATTTATTTTTATACTTTTCTTTTTTGTATAAGTTTTTTAATTGTGAAAATACTGTACAGAGGGGTTACAGTTACATGAGTAAGATAATGAGTCCATTTCTTATCAAGCATTGTTGCCTCCTCCTTTGTTTTTCCCCTACCATCCCTTCCTTCCCACTTCCACAATGAATATACTTTATTTACTCTTATCATCAGGAAAAATAAGAAGATTCATGTTCCACTGAAAACCTTCTGTCTTTTCTGCTGTGTGTTGGATTGACTTTTCCCCCCTGTGAACAGTCTTCCAGATGTTTTCTCCCCCCCCATCCCCTACGGGTGCTCACATGCATCTGTACAGACTGAAATCCTTCTGCCACCTGTGTACTTATTTCCTCTCATGTAGCTGGAATTACATACATGGAATGTCATATGCAGATTGTTCTTTGAGATAGGGAGAATCACTGAATTTTTGTTTGGGCTAACCCCAAACCACAATCTTTCTGTGTGTTCCTCCCAAGTAACTGCAATTAAGACATGGACTATGGTGTCTAGTAATTTTTCTATATTGTCAAGTGAAGACAATGTTTTTATATCTTTGTAGATTACATTATAGTAATTATATAATACGTAATAATAAATCAGGATGATAAGAACTTTCAGTTCATAAATGTTAATTTAGGAATGTTAATAGGAAATGTCATAGACCCCTAAATACATGCATACATATATGTGTATATCTTAGATAAGTGTGACCAATAGTTACCTGATGGTGCTATGGAAACCAGAACAAAGTCCTGCTATCTCAGTGGCGCCCCAGACAGATACCCTAGTTTGTATCCCTTTTCTAACTTCTTTCCATCTTACCCTCACCTTCCATTTTCAGTCTTTAGGGACCACTATTGCACCCCATTCTTCTAGAAGATTATTTCATTTAACATCTGGCTTCCGGTTCTATCAACATTTCTCAAAATCATAGGATTACATCATTATGTAGGTTCATATTGGGTATGTGTACCACATTTTTCTTATTCATTCATCCATCATAGTAGATTTCATACCACAGTTATTATAAATAGTGCTGCAAATAAACACAGGAGTGTAGGAAACTGTTACAATGTTTCATGTCTTTTATATATACAAAGGATGATTTTTCTTGCTGAATTTTATAAGCTTCCAAAACATTGAAGTCTTAGTCTATTTGTCATAAACAGTGCAGTAGTTTCCCCTAGTTCATCAGTTATTTTTCAGCCTTGCTTTTTCTCTTCCATGTAGTCATTTAAAGTGGTTATGTGGTAAGACTTTCTGAGCCTGTTTTTATCATCTTTAGAAGGCAAATCCACACCTTATCCTACATTCACCTATATCTTCCTTAGCATGTTCTTAATTTCATTTATAATTTTTGAATATTTGATCCATCTCAAACTTTTCTGATATAAGAAATAAGATGCAGAGACTGCCAGATTTTTTTTCATTTCCCTCAGAGTGCCAGCTAATTGTTCTGATAGAATTGTAGCAAAGTTTTAATCAAAGGGGATCCTGGCCTTTACTTATCTTTACTTATCCCAGTCACTGTGCTCTACACAAATAGAAGTAACATCCAGTGTTTGCTCAGATATCAGCAACCTGTATATTCTGCAACAAATCTTTTCATGTACTTGAGCCTCAACCTCCTAATTCTTATTTTTTATTTTATTTTTTTGCTGGAACTGAGGCTTGAACTCAGGTTCAGGGCATTCTTGCTTAGCTTTTTCGCTCAAGGCTGGTATTCTATCACTTGAGCCACAGCTATACTTCTGGCTTTTTTTGCCAAAACAGAATCTCAAGGAATTTTGTTTGGGCTGGCTTTGAACCTCAATCTTCAGATCTCAGCTTCCTGAGAAGGTAGGATTATAATCATAAACCACCTGTGCCTGGCTTCAACTTTCCAATTTTTAACAGGAAGTCACTAGAATAGATACTTTATAAAAAAACGCTCATTGTTCCAGCTTTTAAAATATATATCTTATTGTCAAAATACTGTACAGAGGGGTTACCGTTACATAATAAGATAATGAGTACATTTCCTATCCAGCCTCTCCTTTGTTACCTCTCCTTTGTTTTTCCCCTACCATCTCTTCCCTTCCCACCTCCCCAACTCCTCCCTCCCCCCACCTCAAGTTGTAAAGTTCGTTTTCAACATAGTGACTTATACATCTCAATGTTACAATGGGTCAACCTGTATCCTTATTTAAGCATTTTGTTATTTCCCTTCCACTCCCCAAATTACAAAAATGTATGCACAAGATGCAGGACACCGGAATCAAATACAGGGAAAACTATGTATGATGTTGTTGGTGCTAATCTGTGAACTGATTATCAGTGAAGAAATACTAAGAAATGTGACTTAAAAATCCATAATGTTTTCATTTCTTTAAAAAATGAACTATTTTGCTAAGAGTGAAATCTCTCTCCTTATATTCCAGCCCAGCAAGTGCATGGCTCATGGGCCTGGAAAAGACATGTTTGAAAGCACACAGATTATAGGGCGGACCATTTACCAGAAAGCAATGGTAAGTCATAGGTCTGTGCTTTTCAACTTCACTTAAAATCGTCTCCTGTGAAAGCCACTGACTTCCTTCATTAGTATGTTGATAATTGCAAAGAAGAAGCAAGAGTTCAGATGATGTCAGAAGTCTAGAAGAGGTCAGCTTTGAAGGCTGACTTCGCCAGCCACATAGGAATTGTGTCTGCTGGGAAAGGATTGAGAAAACCTTCTGTCTTAGAATGGTTAGAAAGCCAGAGCACTTGCCTCAGACAGAAGATGGATAGATGTAAAGTTTTTGTTTTGTTCTGTTTTGGTTTGGTTTGGCTGGTTGTTATTTTTGGTCAGTTGTAGGGCTTGAATTCTGGGCCTGGGCACTGTCCCTCAGCTCTTCAGCTCAAGGCAAGCGCTCTACCACTTGAGCTACAGCACCATTTCTGGAGATAATTGGAAATAATAGTCTCACAGACTTTCCTTCCAGGGCTGGTCTTGAACTTCGATCCTCAGATCTCAGCTTCCCGAGTAGCTAGGATTACATGTGTGAGCCACCAATGTTCGGTGTAGTTTTTTTTAATTTAACTTAATTTTTATTAATGTGGTATCACATATGACCACACTGATCTCGATTCTCAGAAATCTCCATGGTCTGCCTGCCCAAAGTCTTCTGGACCAGCTCTGGAATCTTGAATTCCAGTTCTTTTTTTGGTTTTTACTGTCGTTTTATTTGGTAAAAGTAGTGTGAGGATTGAGTTAGCCTCATAAAATGATTGTCCTACCTCTGCTTCCTGAGTAGCTGGGATTACAGGAATATACCATTGTACTGAGCTCATCTTTTTTTTTTTTAATTGTAAAGATACTATACAGAGGGGTTACAGTTATATGAGTAGGATAATGAATATATTTCCTATCGAGCATTGTTACCTCCTCCACTGATTTTCCCCACCATCACTTTCCTCCCCACTTCCCTACCTCCTCCCTCCACACATACCCCTCGCCCCACCCCGGACATTGTAAAGTTTGTTTTCAACATATATCTCATCGTCACAATGGGTCAATCTGCATCCCCATTTAAGCATTCCGCTATACCCCTACCCCTCCCCAAATTACAAAATTGAATATAAAAGATGCAGAACACCAGAATCAAATCAGTGAAAACAGGGGTTATACCATGGGGGAAGAACTTGCAAAAGAAACAAAAGAATCACATAGTACATTAAAAAAAAATAGCAACAAAGAAAAAACCTCTTGTGTCCCTGTCTTGGGGTTCATTTCACTTAACTTCACCTTATCTGGTCATATGTACATAGACTTTGACCTTCTCTGTTTGTCGTAGACATGTACTAGACATTACAAACAAGGGAAACCATGGGACCTATGTTTCTTTGGGCCCGGCTTACTTTACTTAATATAATATTTTTCAACTGTTTCCATTTCCTAACAAATGGGGTGATGCCATTCTTTCTGATGGAGGCATAGAATTCCATTGTATATAGATATACCACATTTTCTTGATCCATTCATCTACTGAAGGGCATCAGAGTTGGTTCCATATCTTAGCTATGGTGAATAATATGATAAACATGGTTATGCTGGTAACTTTGGTATGACCTTGTTTGTGATAATTTGGGTAAATGCTCAAAAGTAGGATTGTTGGGTCATAGGGGAGCTCTATGTGGAGTCTTTTTAGGAACCTCCATACTATTTTCCAAAGTGGAAAGTTTACAATTTTACAAGTTTACACTCCCACCAACAATGCAGTAGGGTTCCCTTTTGGCCACATCCCCTCCAGCATCTGTTGTTACTAGATTTCTTGATTATAGCCATTCTGACTGGGGTGAGGAAGAATCTCAATGTTGTCTTGATTTGTATTTCTTTTATGGCTAGAGAAGTTGGAGCTCATCTTTTTTTTTTAATTTAAAATTTTTTTTATTGTTTTTTTATTTTTTAATTGAGAAGGTTATGAGCTAGGGAGTTACAGTTATATAGTTACGGCAATAAATACTTCATTTTTAATCATCATTACCCCAACCCTCTTTATAGCCCACTTACCCTTCCCTATCCCTGACCCCCCAAGTTGTAATGTTCATATCCAACAGTGTCAAGTGAGTATCAATGTTGCTGTGGTTCAACCTTTGTTCTGCTGTTTCTGTCATTCTCGTTCCCTTTCACATATTGTATTGTCTATTATGCAAAACACGAAGTACAAAAAACTAAGAGAAATGATGAAAGAGAAAACAACAATAGAGAAAGAAGAATGAATCATATACAGGGTCTAATGAGAACCTCTTCTTTCCATAAGTTGGAGTTCATGTTAATGTGCTTCATTATATATAGTCTTTTGCATTAATCACTTGGATTATTGAGATCTCCTGTTAAGAATATCATATACATATTCTAGTTCTTACAAATGAGGGAGATCATGGGGGTTGCTTTTCTTTGGTTCTGGCTTACTTCACTTAATATAATTTTTTCCAAGTCTTTCCATTTTTATGAATGGAACAATGTTATTCTTTCTGATGGAAGCATAGAATTCCATTATGTATATGTGTCACGTTTTCTTGATTGGTTTGCATTTGGATTGGTTGCATATCTTGGCTATGGTTTCTTTGGCGGTCGTGGGGCTTGAACTCTGGGCCTGGGTGCTGTCACTCAGTTCTTCAGCTCAAGGGTAGCGCTTTACCACTTGAGCCACAGCACCACTTCCTGTTTTCAAGTGGTTTATTGGAGTTTCACAGACTTTCCTGCCCAGGCTGGCTTTGAACTGTAATCCTCAGATCTTAGCCTCCTAAGTAGCTAGGATTACAGGTGTGAACCACCAGAGCCTGGTGGCTATGGTAAATAATGCTTCGATGAATGTTGTTGTACTTTTCTTTTAAAGAGACTTCTGATTAAAAGAGACTGGATTATAATGATATTGCTATGAATTCACTATTACCATTATCTTTCTGTGTCTCCTAAAATTTTTAAAATGAGTTTTTTTTGTAAAAATGCTGTAGAGAGGGATTACAATCACATGAGCAAAGTAATGAGTACATTTCTTACCAAGCATTGTTGCCTCCTCCTTTGTTTTTTCCCTACCATCCCTTCCCTCCCACCTCCACATTCCCCTCTCCCCCACCTAAATTGTAAAGTTCATTTTTCGACATAGCGTCTTGTACATTTCATTGTTGCAATGGGCCATCCTGTATCCCTGTTTAAACAATTTGTTTTTTTCCCTTCTGCTCCCCAAATTATACCAACATCAAACACAGTGATACTGTGGGGGAGGGACATACAAAGCAGCAAAAAAAAAAAATTCATGTGGTACCTTATAAATATGTTAGAAACAATAGCAAGAAAGAAAAAAACCACTTGTGTCCTTATCTTGGGGTTCATTTCACTTACCATCATCTTATCTGACCTTTTCTGCTTGTTTCAGATATATACTAGTTATTGCAAATAAGGAACCATGGGACCTATGTTTCTTTGTGCCTGGCTTACTTCACTTAATATAAATTTTTCCAAGTCTTTCCATTTCCTAACAAATTGGGCAATGTCAATCTTCACTAGCCATACAACAGACAAGGGTCTCATAACTAAAATATACCTGGAACTTAAAAATTTTAATCCCCCAACAACAAATCCTCAAAGAAACAACTGCCCAATAAATAAGTGGGCTAAAGACTTACAGAGAAACTTCTCTGAAGAGGAAATAAGAATGGCCAATAGACACATGAAGAAATGCTCAACCTCCCTAGCCATAATAATCAAAACAACATTTAGATACCGCCTCACCACTATTAGAATGGCTATAATCAAAAAAATCTAATAACTACAGATGCTGGAGGGGATGTGGACAGAAGGGAACCTTACTGCGTTGTTGGTGGGTATTAACTTGTCCAACCACTTTGGAAACTAGTATAGAGGTTCCTCAAAAGACTCCACATAGAGCTCCCCTAGGACCCAACAATCCCACTTTTGGGCATTTACCCGAATGATCTCCTAAAATTTATCTTTCATGTTACCCTCATGTTTTCTCCCAGCTTCCATGAAGACAAATTTTTTTAAATTTTGTTTTTGTTTGGACTGATTTCTGAGGGAAAATATGAAGAAAGAGCTCTGAATGACATGTGCTTCATAGTGAAATCCCTCTATCTTAATAGCTTATTCATGCCTTTGTCGTGTGTGTGTGTGTGTGTGTGTGTGTGTGTGTGTGTGTGTGTGTGTTTAAGTAAATAATTTATTTCCAGAGTTTAAATATCCCAGGAGCAATAAAGGCAGAGCTGAAGTGCTTTAAAAACATGAGACACGAGAGTGCTTGTAGTAGACAGCAGCTAAAGTTTCTTTTTAATTAGGGTGGTATTATCAGTGGATTGTTCTAAATTAACAAATTCTATTTAGGTTGTGGGCTTGTGACACACTTTGATGTCAGAAATTTTGTTACTTTCCTAGGTCTGGGAGCCAGGAAGTTCTGTTCCAAGTTCTGCATTCTCTTCTCAGCAAAGCAAGCTTGCTCTTAATTAGGAGAGAAATGCTATAGCCAGGGTTCTGGCTACTTACCCTTAGAGCTCTTATGTGGCCATTGGAAGAGGACATGCACTAGGTGTCAGCCCATGGAACTTGCACTGATAGTTCACTTACATGTCTGAAACCCATGAACCAACAGAAACCTACCCAACTATATTGGACTATTATTTTCCACAAGATTGAAAATGCATCAGCTGGCTATATTAAGCTCTCTCTCTCTCTCTCTCTCTCTCTCTCTCTCTCTCTCTCTCTCTCTCTCTCTCTCTCTCTCTCTCTCTCTCTCTCACACACACACACACACACACACACACCCCAAAAGAGTTTGAAAGCTGATATACAATTGGGGTCTGATTTCTTTTAAAAAAATTTTTTTTATTTTTACTGGTCATGAACTCTGGGCATGGGTGCTGTCCCTCAGCTCTTCAGCTCAAGGCTAGCGCTCTACCTCTTGAGCCACAGCACCACTTCTGGCTTTTTCTGCTTATGTGGCATTGAGGAATTGAACCCAGGGCCTCATGCATGCAAGGCAAGCACTCTACCACTGAGCTACCTTTCCAGCCCTCTGATTTCTTTTAAGTAACTTGGCCCCTGGCCTGTCAAACTCAAGGATCTTGAGAAAAAAACCTTCAAAAAGAATACTACCTAAGAAGATATGCTCTCATTGGCTCAAATGAGAAGAACTTTGGCCCTCTTCTCATCTTAAATTTTCTTGGTTAGCTCTGTATGGTGGGCCATCCCTGTAATCTCTGCTATTTGGGAGGTAGAGCTGGATGGATCATCATCCCCAGCTGGCTGGAGCAAAAGTTGGACTCCACTTGAAAAACAAACTAAAATTTAAGAAAAACAAGAAACAACAACAAAATAAGATATGGCTCAAGTAGTATAGTATCAGCCTATCAAGTGCATAATTTCCTTAGCTTCCTTTCAAGTGGTATTGGTGCTATTTGTGTCACAATCTGTACAATTAGAATTTCTATTTGTGGGGCATAAACACAGATCAGCAGTTTCCTAGCCTTCAAGCTTCTGGGACACATCTGGGCTGAGTGGAGGTAGCCATGTGGACAGCAGCTATTTCAAAGCAGTCAGTGGAGCACCTCCTAGTGGAGGAATGCTTTCCAGACTGGTGCTTCCTGGGACCACAGGTGGAATTCTCTCCACCTCAGCTCATTCCTTTGGGACAGTAATCCTGCCTGGCTCTTCTAGGAACTCTATGTCTCTGCTTCCAAAGAGGTGACGGGACGCGTGGCTACGGCTCACCAGTGGGTGAACATGACCGACCTGAGCATCCAGCTCAATTCCACACACACAGTAAGCGTGGCGGAGTCGCGTGGGTCATGCCAAAAGGACAGAGCTGGGGTGATCGCTTTATTACTTTTGCTTGACTTCACTTTCTTCTTTGGCTCTTGTTTTGCTTTTAAAAATCTTTCCTTTAGGTGAAGCTATGTAAACCAGCCTTGGGCTACAGTTTTGCAGCCGGCACCATCGATGGAGTTTCAGGCCTCAATATTACACAGGGTGAGTTTTAAGCCCAGGGGATGCCTACTTCCCACATTTCAGCTTCATGTTCTCTTTGCTCATAAGGTTGAACTTCAGCTAGTGCATTCATTCTTTTTCAAGGTTTGTACGTGTCAGCTTATATCTTCCAGGAGTAGGGGTCTTTTTAACTTAGCTTTCTGCTTATTCAGATTTAATCAGAGACAAAGTCTCCTTGCATTCCATTCTGTTGATGACTTTAATGAATTTACTTAATTATTTTTAATTATTTTATAGTTATTCCTCAGTGTGTGTGTGTGTGTGTGTGTGTGTGTGTGTGTGTGTGTGTGTGTGTGTGTAAGTCCTGGAGTGTGATCTAAGGCCTGGGAACTGTTTCTATGTGTGTGTGTGTGTGTGTGTGTAAGTCCTGGAGTGTGATCTAAGGCCTGGGAACTGTTTCTGTGTGTGTGTGTGTGTGTGTGTGTGTGTGTGTGTGTGTGTGTGTGTGTAAGTCCTGGAGTGTGATCTAAGGCCTGGGAACTGTTTCTGAGGCTTTTTTTTTGGTGGTGATGTCCAAAGTTAGTGCTCTATCACTTGAGTCACAGCTCCACTCCCAGCTTTTTTGGAGGTTAATTGGAGATAAGAATCTCATGAACTGTTCTTACCCTGGCTTACCTAGAACTACAGTTTTTTAAATCTCAGAGTTCTGAATAGGTAGGATTGCAGGCATGATCCATGAGCATATGGCTTTTTATGATTATTTGAAATTGGTAGATAATCATTATACAACTTTATGGAATGCAATGTGATATCTTAGGTCCCATTTTTTTTCACACCTTGGTCAATGCTTGTTCTTATCTGACATATTGATGGCAGCCCTTCTATTAGGCGTGGAGCATATGGGTTTTAGAGTTTTCAGTCCTACCTAGCATCATATAGCAAAGTACAGGTCCTGGACACAGCATAGTGCTCACTTTCCATTGCATCCCTCAGGTGATAGGACCTGCTCCTTACCAGGGAATCTTGGGCTTTTGGCCCCAGAGTCCTTTACTGCTTCAGCTACCTGTTGCTTCAGCTTCCCATAGGACCATGTCAGACTATCTCCCCCCCCCCCACTTCTTGCTATTTATTCATTTCTTTAGTACAGGCACTGGGGCTTGAACTCTTGATTCAGGTGCTCTACCACTTGAGCCATACTTCCAGCTTTACAACAACTTATTGTGGTCATCTTCCACTCAGATACTATGAAGGACTGTCTGAGCTGGCTGTATACACCGTGAGACATAGCATTGTCTTTAGTACAGTCATTTTGTTGATTGTTAAATAAATTTGCTAGGGTTCTTTCTGTTTTTCTAACTTTCCCACATAGGTTCAAAACCATCCTTAGAAACATGAATAGTCACAGCCAAATATTAAATTCCTGGCCAAATGGATATGGTTGTATAGAGCCCTACAGTCTTCAACACTAATTTAGAGATCAGTTGAAAGTTGGCTTGCCAAGTTTTCTTTATATCACTTTTATGAAACTGAAGTTTTGGTTTGTTCTTCAGGGGATGTTTAATATAATATTGTAGATTAGTATCTTCCTGATTAGATTCTGTTTTCTCCTCTTCTGTAGGAGGGGGATTAGGAGTGTGGGTGATTTGGGTTTCATAGTTGTCATGTTAGATCAATCTTCCACTTTTTTTTAGATAGCATCTTGCTGCTATGTATTCCAGGCATGTCTCAAATTGTGGTCCTCTTGTTTCTTCTCCCTTCTGAGTACTGGAATTACAGGCATGTACCACCATGCCTACCTCTCCCTAATTTTTTCCCTCTTACTTATTTCTAATTTTATTCTACTGTGTTTGGAACACAAAATTGTATCATTTTATTTTTACCTTCTAAAATGAATTGAGTTTCATTTATACTCTGTCCTAGGTGATTTTCCATGTGCACTTGAAAATATATTTTGTTGTTGTAGGATAGAGTATTCTATTGGTTATCTGTTAGAACTAATTGGTTTCTAGTAGCATTCAAGTGTTCTATGTCTCGGCTAATCTGTCTAGTTGTTCTATTCATTATTAAATATTCCACAATAATTGATGAGTTTCCTATTTTTCCTTTTCTGTCAGTTTTATTTTATTTTTTTTCCTTGGCTGTTAGGTCCCGAAGTGTTTAAAATTGCTGTGTTTTCCTGATCATTAAAGGTTCTGAATTTTCATAGATTTTTATAGTTAAAATATTTTGTCTGACATTATACATTTGGGGCTTGCTTTTTGTTTTTACTCTATATTCATGTGGGTTTGGATGAATATTCAAGAGGAACTGTTTCAATGACACAAGCCAGACAACTGACATTACAAGCTATTCCTAACTGTAAAATAGGAAAAATGTAGCATGGCACCAGTGGCTCACACCTGTAATCCTAGCTCCTCAGGAGGATGAGATCTGAGGATCACTGGTTGAACCAGCCCAAGCAGGAGAGGCCGTGAAACTCTTTATCTCCAATTAACCACAAATAAGCCAAAAGTGGAGGTGTGCCTCAAGTGATAGAACGCTAGCCTTGAGCAAAAAAGCTCAGGAACACCATGCAGGCCTCAAGCTCAAGTCCTAGGACTGGCACAACAAAAAAAGTGATTTAGCTCTCAAATATGTTAATTAAACAAAAATGTTTTCATTTACAAAATAAACCAGGATAATAGATGTAAAATCTTGAGGATATTGAACAAAACATAGTCTATTAATTCTCTTGTATACTAATTAACTAATGATTTTTAATTTGTGACACACAGGAAATTCTTCCTCTTCTATTATTTAAACTGTTTGAATAATTGGACAACAACCTTAATAAAATCTCTGAAACCTATAGAAGGATTATTGTACAATATTTGTGTCAGTGGCCCTTCTTTTAGAGGCCTCGTCCAAGGTAGCACACTAAGTGTAACATTGTTTATAGGGACAACCAAACCAGATCCGTTTTGGGACATCCTTCGGGACCAGATCCTGGGCAGACCATCTGATGAAATAAAAGAATGTCATAAGCCAAAACCAATATTACTTCACACTGGAGAGGTAAGGCAGTTACTGGTTATCATATGAAATTAGTATATAGTTGTTTGTAAATTTGAGAACTATCAGATAATGAGTGGGAGATGCTTACTGACTGAAGAGATTTTCTTTAGTGACTCTCTCATAAAAAATTTAATATTAAAATATGCTTTTAGAAATAAAATAAAATATTCTTTTAACACTTCCTCTAGAACATGCTTTTTACCTTCTAAATATTGAAACATCATTTCAGTATTCATGAAAATGTAGATTGTTTGAATGAGCAAGATTAAAAAATGTATTTTAAAAATAGTCTACTAAAGTTCTTAGGGAAGCAGAGAGAGGAAAGGAAGACACAAATTTGAATGTGGAAAATCATAGGTTTTCTTGGAGAAACCTTGGAAAATAAAGCAAGATGTGGGAACTGTAAACTGGAAGTGCAATTAGGGTCAAGTGCTAATAGGATAAACTATTTCAAATGGTATTCATCATGTGTAAGGACAGTTATACAATGTTTTAGGGGAACACTTGGTTATTTGTTACCTATTGTTTACTCCAGAATGGCAAATCTACCCAAAAATTAATTGATATGGTCAGGTACCTATAGCATTAACATGTGAGATTCACATGTTATGATCAAGACATATTCACCCACATGACATTTAATATTATATGAAAAGTTGGAAGTAAATCCTATGGTAGGATAAAAAACATGAAAATGAGCTTCAGATAGATCTTCAAATAAAGAAATTTCGGTGATCATGTCTGTGTTCTACAGAAAGAATAATATACTTAACACATTTTTTCCTTTCATTAGCTATCCATACCTCATCCGTGGCATCCAGATATTGTTGATGTTCAGATAATTACTCTTGGGTCCTTGGCCATAGCTGCTATTCCTGGAGAATTTACGTGAGTTCTTTTTGAAACTCAGTTTAAAAATGTATTTGTTGTGTGTTCTGATTAAAAATAATTGTTATGAAGACAAGTGTATACCGATCTTTTCATCTCCTTTGGCGACTGTGACAAATATTTCTACCTTCTTTTGGTGAGGCTTATGAAGAATAAATCTTTCTATGCCTATTACTACTAGGTAACCAGAAACAAATGTGAAAATTTATGAGCTTTTCATCTTAAAGCAAAATAATGCTATGAGTTATACCAATATAGACACTTGAAATATTATGAAAATGAAGATATATAAGATGATTAGTTTAAATGTTAAAAATGTGGGAGAATGTTTAAGCCTTCTTATATCATCATATCCACTTCAGTTAATTGCAGAATCATACTTCTCAGTTCCTATATCTTGAAATTACCCTTGAATTAATTTTTCTTCAGCAAATCCTGTACATTCTACATTCTTCTCATGGTTTCTTATCATCCACCTTCTAAGCCACTACTTCTCTCGCTCAAATTATTATTTTTTATACTTTTTTATTGTAAAAATACTGTCCAGAGGTGTTACAGTTACACGAGCAAGGTAATGAGTACATTTCCTATCAAGCATTGTTACCCCCTCCTTTGTTTTTCTTCCACCATCCCTTCCTTCCCCACCTCCCCAACTACTCCCCCTGTACCCTCCGAAGTTGTAAAGCTTGTTTTCAAATAGTGTCTTGTACATCTCATTGTTACAATGGGTCAACCTGTATCCCTGTTTAAGCTTTTTGTTTTTTCCCTTCCCCTCCCCATATTAGAAAAAATGTATATACAAGACACAGGACACCAGAATCAAATACAGTGAAAACAGGGGTTATACTGTGGGGGAGGAACATACCAAAGAAACAAAAAAAATCACATAGTACATTATAAATATGTTAAAATAGTAGCAAGAAAGAAAAAACCATTTGTAGCCTTATCTTGGGGTTCATTTTGCTTAACATCATCTATATGGTCATCTGTACATAGCTTTTGACCTTTTCTGATTGTCCTAAACTTATACTAGTTATAGCAAATAAGGGAAACCATGGGACCTATGTTTCTTTGGGCCTGGCTTACTTCACTTAATATAATTTTTTCCAAGTTTTTACATTTGATCTGCTTGATTTCTTCTTTACTCCTGAATAGACTTTTTTCAGTGTATCAGCTAAATTAATTATTCTAACATAATTTTCCTAAGTTAAATAATAATACTTTTCTGCTCAGTTCCCCAATTCCACCAAGTTTTCCATCTCATTTCAGGCACAGCCTTACATTCTCACAACTTCCTACAAGTTTCCCCATGTTCTGCTCCTCAGTAAGGTCCTTGGTATGACTTTTTTCCATTTTCCACCTTGCTCACCCCTGCACCAGCCATCTTGTTAATTGTCAAGGTATTGGCTGTAAGGGAAATCCACATGCACTTCCTAAACTCACTAAGATTTTTCTTGACTAAGGGCCTTTTCACTCTGCCTGAAATGCAGTCTCTTTATGTATTTTAATTACTTGCTATGTCTTCTCTTCCTCTTTTTAAGCATTATCTTTAAATAGTTGTTCAAAAGTGTTTGGATTCAGCATGTCAGTTTGTGTGTGTGATGTGCCCCTTCTGTCATTCTTCCCCCCAAATCTATCCCACCCCTATCCATCCCTTCAAGTTTCCTAGTTCCATTTAAATATATATACATTGAATATTATGACTTTATTCACCAATGTTCCCTTCTCCATTCTGTCATCCTATTTTTTGTTTACATTTCCAATATGGGTGGCATTTCTGCCTATACTACCTAAAATAGTCTTCACGCACATTAGCACCACCACCACCATCACCACCACAATGACCAAGACCACTCCATTATTCCTGTGCTCATTGCTATCTTACTTTTACATTTATTTGTTGACTGTCCACCTCCTAATATGTAAGCTCTGTACTCTTGACTCATCATCAATTGTACAAAGTCTTTTCATGTAGCTTAAACCCAGCTGGTACACTTTCTCCTTGTCCCTCAGCTCTTATTAACATAGAATGCAGTTGATAGATTTTTGTGGAATCAGTGAATAGAAAATGAAGATGATCTTTGGTTAGTGATATCACCCTCTTATTCTGTTTTTTTTTTTCCTTTGGCCAAACTGGCGGCTGTCAGCTTTTGATTTTCCTAGAAGATAGGACAATCACTAAAAAGAAGTTAAACTTTAGCTTTGGATCATTATTAAGTCTTCTATAATTTATTGTGGTGTGATGAGCCAGGGCAGTGGTTTGGCTTTTACTAAATGTCTTTTTGAATACACCATATATCCTAACTGGCAAAACATTCATGGAATTCTTTTTATTTGACTCAGGACCATGTCTGGACGAAGATTTCGAGAGGCAGTTCAAGCAGTAAGTAAAATATGAAATAAAGTATCTACACACTTATATTTGGTGAAGAGGAAAGAATTCCTGCTCCAATTAGTCATTTGTTTCAAGAATTTCCCAAGATGACTAGAAGATGTCTTTGTTGATAGGACCATTAAAATACCCATAGACCTACTAATTTGGTTAGCAGTAATGTAGAGTTATGTTTCTGACTTTTCATAAAATACTCTTCTATATTTCTATATTCCTATGTTGTGGATTTGACCACTGAGAATATGTCATTAAGATAAATATACTAGCAATTCCCATAATTTACTTGTACCTTAAATATGACTGAGAAATAATAACTTTAAAATGAGTAATAATTTTACTAGGCTTTACTTTTTCCTCCTAGGAATTTTCATCTTACGGGATGAAGGGCATGACTGTTGTGATTGCAGGCCTGTGTAATGTGTACACACATTACATTGCCACATATGAAGAATACCAGGTAAAGTAAAACAATTCTCACTTTAAATGAATTTTACTATGGTTAAGACTACTGTGTCAAATGAGATTTTCTTGGCTTCACAATCATATTTCTGAGAGCTGAGTTTGTTTTAGGTGGTGATATAAGAGAAAGATAAGCTAGAGGTAGTTGTTTGGAGTTTTAGGTTCATAAGTTCCAGTTCAGGCCAGAATTCTAGTCTCATTGACTTCCACCATCCCTAAAAACAATGATTTTTTTTTGTCATTGCCTTAAACCTCTACAGAAGTTGGGAAAACTCTCAGGGACAGCCACCATTTATTGAATACATTATTTTTTGAGAGACTTTAAAATATAATCTCAAATGATCTCATATAGAAGTTGAGAATACTCTCCATGGCAGCCATTATCTTTTGAGCACATGATTTATTGAAAGTACTTTAAAATATAATCTTAAATAATCTTTATAGTACATCTTGAAATAGGGTATAGTTTACACATGATATAGATTAAGAAACAGTGTTCTGAGAATTTAGGATATACTGAAAACTGGTATTGTTTCTTTGTTTCTAGTCTAGAAGTAGTTCAAATGCCTTTCAACAATAGTGGTTTAACACTGAAAATTCTCTAAAGTTCCACAATGAAAACATTCTAATACAAATGCTGGCATATCCTGCACACCCATTCAGCAGCATATATCCTTGGCAAATTATACCAGCAGTGGAATCTCTGGTGTTGCCTGCTCTCTGTTTGCTTTACTGAGGGCCCACACTTAGGAAATCTTGTTTGTGTTAGTCAGCTATAAAAAAAATCACCTGATACTATCCACTGAGAAAGAAGAGAGGTTGTGCTGTCTCACATGCTTGGGAGACCCTTTGCTTTTAGATCTTGGTAAGGGTTCTGGACGGCAAATGAAGGTGTATGTGGTAGAGCAAAACTATTTGCCTAATATCCAGGAAATGAGAGGAAGAGAAAGGGGCTTAAGTCTCAGCCTCTTCTTTTAGAGTATGCTGCCACTGTCCTAATGATTTCCTATTAGGGGAAGAGGGACTTAGTAAGTTTCTGTTACCTCCAAATAGCAATTTGCTAGAGACCACGATTTTACCACATAGAACCTGTGGAGGACATTCTAGATCTGAAATATGGCACTGTTGAATAAAATGTTCCTGAGGTGAAATGGGATTGGAATAACAATATTCTCTTTCACTCTTATGTGTTATTTAGCATGTCCTTCAATTATGAATTCCAGTAATAATGCAATAAGAATATTAGCAATATTTATGACTTTGTTCCCAATAGGGGTCATAATATTTTTTTAATTTAATTTTATTTAGGGGTCATAATATTTTAATCTGACATATAGCTATTGTAGATACAGAAGTGTCTTTTATTCTTATTTTTATTAAAAATCACATTAGATCTATATCTACTCATATCCACTATTAGATCATGTTGCATGGTAGCATAGTGAAGAAGCATAAGCATTCCTATCTCACAACATTGCTATAGTCTGATAAGACTATTTCAACCTGGCTTTCTTCATCAACCTCACATATTTTTTATTTTATGCACTTAGAACAATTATCCATGGCATGAAGAGCTCATTCAAGGTTGTGCTCCTAGAAGGACTGCTATAAACTCAGTAATTAATTAGGTCAACATATACATACTATGACAGATACTCTGCTAATTACTTCCTAGGACATAGCAATAAGAATAATATACAAAATCTGTTCCTGTCCTCAAGACCCCTAGAAGCTAATGGTCTAGTGGAGAGAGAGAGAGACAGAGACAGAGACGGAGAGAGAGAGAGAGAGAGAGAGAGAGAGAGAGAGAGAGAGAGAGAGAGAGAGAGAGAGAGAGAGAGAGAGAGAGAGAATCTAACTCTTGTAGAAAGCATGGCTTAGGTGATTAAAAAAATGAGAAAGTTTTAGATTATATTGAGTATTTGAGGATGAGGACTGGTAGACATGAAGGAAGGAAGATGTGACACCTGTATGAGTTCTTTAAGACCAAGTGAGGACTAGTTGAATAAAACCTAGGAAGGTGTGTTCTCTATACAGAGGAGCACATGCAAAGGCCTAGATAGGCAGACTTTGCCCACTGATAGGCTAGAGTTAGTGCAGTACCATGTAGTAAATGTGAGGGAGACATGAGGGCTGGAGTGGGAGGCAGGGGTTCATTGAAAGGAAGAGTGTTAAGTGCAGTGCAGCAGAGCTTTGACTCAGAAAGGAAGGTACTATGCCGGGCGCTGGTGGCTCACGCCTGTAATCCTAGCTACTCAGGAGGCTGAGATCTGAGGATCGCGGTTCAAAGCCAGCCCGGGCAGGGGAGACCGTGAGACTCCTATCTCCAATAAACCACCAGAAAACCGGAAGTGGCGCTGTAGCTCAAGTGGTAGAGCGCTCGCCTTGAGCTGAAGAGCTGAGGGACAGTGCCCAGGCCCAGAGTTCAAGCCCCACAACCGACAAAAAAAAAAAAAAAAAAAAAAGAAAGGAAGGTACTAAAGAGCTGTAGTAGGATCCAAAGCAGGAGAATGCTTTGATCCCCTTTGTGATTTAGAAAGGTCTCTAGGATGGCAGTGTGGAAAATGAACTGGAAAGATGTGTATGGAGATAGAACTGATTGCAAAGTTTTAGGTAAGATGTGGGCAAGAACTGAACACTTGAAGAAAAGGTAAAGATAACAGAGACAAAAGAAAATGACATACTTGAGTGATTTCTTCTGTGCTAGTTCTGGGGCTTGAACTTGGGATCTGGGCACTCTGACCCTGAGCTTGTTTTTTTCTCAAGGCTAGTGCTCTACCACTCTGAGCCACAGTGCTATTCTCAGCTTTTTGGTAGTTAAATGGGATTTTCTTTTTGGAAAATCTTTGGAGAATAGTGGTCCAACTCCAACTTATATTTGTATTAATCCTACTCAGAAAAATAATACTCATATGGAAAATAGTATCTCTTTACTTTGCATAATGATTGTGAAAATAAAGCAATAATATGTATCACCAGACACAGATGGCTCACTTCTATAATCCTGCCAACGGTGATTTTGCATGGTGATTCTTAGATCTCAGCCTCCTAAGTAGCTAGGATTACAGGTGTAAGCCACCAATGCCTGGCCCACTTAAGAACTTTATGGAAGTGGACTGACATGATGGGTAGACCTAACAGGATATATGATGGGAAGAAAGAAGATGGTCCTCACACCAGAGAATGGAAGGATGGCATCCACTGAGATGTACAAGTCTGCAGGTGTATCTGATGCTGAGTACCCTTTTAGATTGGACGTCTTTGAAGTTCCAATGGGAAAATTCAAAAGGCTAGGAATGCAGCTGAAGAATTAACTTGGCTATATTTTACACCTCTGTGTTGGATTAAGTCTTCTTACATAGGTTACCAATAGCACCCAATTTATTCAAGAGCTACTGAAAAAACTCCTTTCCCCCTTTATTTTTCCATGTGCTCTGAGAGAAAGCATTTATATTGCAAGTAAGAGCTTTCAAATTAATGGAACAGCAATGTAAATGGCATAAGCAAAGGGAACATACTGGCTTTCATTCCTAGCTGATGGGAGCCATTTGCTTTGGCTGGTAAATGGAATTTTCACTGTCTCTTTTCACAAGTAGCACTGAAGATCATGTGAGGGTGCTTAAACCCTGTGTCTGGACTGAAATACACAGAACCAACTACACTTCACCTTGCTTTCCCTGCAGGCTCAGCGGTATGAGGGAGCGTCTACAATTTATGGGCCTCAGACTTTGTCTGCTTATCTCCACCTCTTTAAAGCCCTGGCTAAGGCTATTGCTACGGTAATCAAATTGCGTTTGTGTGTGTGGGAGGTGGTGGTGGTGTGGCTGTGTGTTTGTGTGTTTGCCTCAGTATGTGGAGGTAGAGAGGGAAGCAAGAGAAAAATCTTAGTTTCATGTGCTCAATTGCTTTGACAAGTTGTGTATTAAAGAATTGTAGGGACCCCTGCAAATGAGTTATCAATGAAAGATATGTGAAACTATATTGGTAGTAAAATACTAATTCAGTTAACACCCATTAGTGGTCGAAACCATTTTTGTATGTATGTATATTCTTATTCTTATTATTGTTATCACAAGTTGAACTAGGGGCCTCATGTTTGCTTGCTTTTCTTGCCTATGGCTGGCAGTCTACCATTTGTGCTATTTCTCCAGACTGGCTTTTTGCTGGCTTATTGGAGACTGTAAACTATGAACCTCTAGATCTAAGTCTCCTGAGTAGCTAGGATTGTAGGAGTGAGCTATCTATCTGTGCCTGATGATATGTACTATTTCTTTATTCTCACAATCATTCTGTAAAGAGGGAAACATGTTAAAGATTAATCAGTGAGTAGGATTAATGTAAATGTAAGTCAGAGTTGGACAACTATTCTCTAATCCTTTCCAGAAACACAGAGCATTAAGTATATATCAAGGGTTATTTAAAACTTGAGATCCACATTTTAATGACACAAAGGTGGTAAAACATAGAAAACAGGGCAAACAGTCAGTCACTGACATTTACATTTTAAATTAAAAGGTGTGTATTAATTTTTTTAGCACAAACAAGGACACAGAAGAAAATCTTGATTCTAAGATTTCCACAGTGTTGCGAAAGAATCTCAACACAGTAAAAATTCTCCAATAATGAGAGTGTCTTGTATTAGATTCTTGTTCAAGATCACACAAGTGAACGATGGAAGTGCACCGGGGTAGTGTTTCCATGTGGTCTGTCTGATTTCTAGCTTACACTGCCTAGGGAAATAAAACAGCACCTTTCCATCAAAACTTTCTTCTAGTGACAAAAAGTGAAATAATCAATACCTACCAGCATATATTAGAAGGGTTCCCCTCAGATTTTGGTAAAACCTAATAGCTTTTATGGTGTGTGTGTGTGTGTGTGTGTGTGTGTGTGTGTGTGTGTGTGTGTGTGTGTGTGTGTGTGTGTGTGTGTGTGTGTGTATTTGTATGTACACTTTCTACTTTCTTTAGTTCAGGCATTTCGGATATTTCAGGTGTAGGGACAGAGTCTTTGACTCTGTAATTGTTCATTCCTTAAACCAACGCTTTCTGTTTCAGGATACAGTAGCCAACATGAGCAGTGGTCCAGAACCTCCATTTTTCAAGCATCTAATAGCTCCATTAATTCCTAATACGGTGGACAGAACACCAATAGGCAGAAATTTTGGGGATGTCTTGCAGCCAGCAAAATCTACATACAAAGTGGTAAGACCCACAGAGTAATCTTTTTTTTGCAGTTCCATTTCTTTTTTTAAAATTTAATTTTATTGTCAAGGTGATATACAGAGGGGTGACAATTACATGCATAAGGTAGTGAATACATTTCTTGTCAAACTTCTTACCCACTCCCTCATTTTCCTCCCCCCAACCCCTGTCCCCAAGTTGTACAGTTCATTTCCAACATATTGTCTTGTGAGTATCGCTGTTGCATTGGTTCACCCTTTGTCATTTGTCTCAACATTTTGTTGTTCCCTTTCCCTTCCCTAATTCAGATAAAGGCATATAAAATACCCAGGGTACCAAAACCAAATACAGTGACAACATGGGATAAACCATAGGAAACAACACACAAAAGAAAAAAATCAGAGTAGTCTTAAAATATTTCAGGGACCTGTTTTTGGAGGTGAAGGAAGGATGTTTATGATCTTCTGTTGATCCATAAACCAATCTTAACACTGATAATTTTGACAATTTTTCTTGAGCAAGGTCTACACAGAGGATGGAGAATGGAAAATTCTGGCTCTTTTCTTGGGGATAACCAAGTAAAGTTAAATTTGTGAATTAGAAATGATTCTTTTTCTTTTTTTGGGGGGGGGGGTCCAGTCATGGGGCCTGAACTCTGGGCCTGGGCGCTGTCGCTCAGCTCTTCAGCTCAAGGCTAGCACTCTACCACTTGAGCCACAGCGCCATTTCCAGCTTTTTTCTTTTTGCTTATGTGGTGCTGAAGAATTGAACCCAGGGCCTCATGCATGCAAGGCAAGCTCTCTATCACTGAGCCACCTTCCCAGCCCACATTATTCTTTTTCTTAAGTGGGCATTTAAAGAATCATACACTGGAGCTAACAGAAGTTGCCTTTTAAATCAGGGATAGGAAACCACAGAAATAATGGAGGATCAAGTAAAGGTATAGCTGAAGTGGTAGAACACCTGCTTAGCAAACACGAAGTTTTGAGTTCAAATGAATTAAAAAAAAAACAAAACTGAAGCAGGTTTGGTACTACTACATTTTAAGTTGACCTGTTCCTGCAACCTTGCTAAATTATTTATTTGTTCCAACAGTATTATGATATGAATGTCTACATATAGTTATATGTCTTATAAATTAAAATACTTTACATATTCCTTTTTAGATTTCTTTTCTGGATGCCTTTAGTTTTATTTTTTCCTTATTGTATAGTCTAGGCTCCAATATGGTATATAACAATACAGAAGTATAACAATAGAGAATCTTACCTTGTTTCTTTAAGGAAAATATTTTGGGTTTTCCTATATTTTTATTAATGTATATGAATTATAAGAAAGGTTTCATTGGGCTACTTTGATATATTCATATAACAGACTGTGATCAATTTCACTGCCTGTTTAACCTAATGTGTTTATTTTTTTTGTTTTTTGTTTTTTGTTTTTGTCGGTCATGAGGCTTGAACTCTGAGCCTGAGTGCTGTCCCTCAGCTCTTCAGCTCAAGGCTAGTGCTCTACCACTTGATCCACAGTGCCACTTCCGATTTTCTGGTGGTTTATTGGAGATAATAGTTTCATGGACTTTCCTGCCCAGACTGGCTTTGAACCACCATCCTCAGATCTCAGCCTCCTGAGTAGCTAGGATTATAGGCATGAGCCACAAGCTCCTGGCTTGGGATTTTTGTAGATAAATTTAATGAAGCTAGAACAGTTATTTCTTTTTTATGCCTAGTTTAAGGAGAATTTTTACTGGGCATGGGTGTTGGACATTTGCAAATGGTTTCTCTGTGCTACTAAGGTGATTATGTGGTTTTACAAAATTCTATTGCCAGGCAACTTGGCTCACACCTGTAATTCTAGCTACTCAGAAGGCTGAGATCTGGAGGTTTGTGGTTCAATGCTAGCAAAAAGATTCTGTCTCTAAAGTAACCCACACAAAGCAGGGTTATATGTATGGCTCAAGTAATAGAGTGTCAGCTAAGCAAGCATAAGACTCTCAATTGAAAACTCTAGAACCATATGAGTGTGTGTATGTGTGTGTGTGTGTGTGTGTGTGTGTGCGCACATACACACAGCGGCACAAACTCACAAATTTGTTAACATGGGATGCTGCATTAATTGATTTTCAAATATCAAATGATCATTTAGTCATGGTTTATAGTGCTTTTTTATGTTGCTAAATTTGATTTGCTAATGTATTGCCAAGTAATTTTACACACATGTTATGAGAAATGTTTGTGGCTTTCTATTCATGTGTTTTCTTTACCTGCACAGGGTTGCACAGTAGGAGTCAGAAAGTGTTTCCTCTGACACTTTCTTTTTCTTTTTGTTGTTGTTGTTTTGCCTGGGGCTTGAACTCTGGGTCTGGATGCTATCCTGGAGCTCTTTTGCTCAAGGCTAGCATTTGACCACTTGAGCCACAGCTGTATTTTTGGCTTTTTCTGTGATTAATTAGAGATAAGAGTCTCAGGAACTTTCCTTCTCTGGCTAGATTTTAACCTTTGTCCTCAGATCTCAGCCTCCTGATTAGGATTATGGGTGTGATTGCTTACATTTTCTGAAAAATCCTGAAAAGGATTTACATTATGTCTTCTTCAGCTATTTCATGAACTTTGCAAAAACACATGGATCTAGCTGGGGGCTGGTGGCTCACACCTGTAATCCTCAAGAGGCTGAGACCTAAAGATGTGGTTCAAAGCCAGGAATGTCTGTGAAACTATCTCCAATAAACCACCAGAAAACCAGAAGTGGCGCTATAGCCCAAGTTATAGAGTGCTTGCTTGCCTTGCCTTGAGCTGAAGAGCTGAGGGACAGTGCTCAGGCCCAGAGTTCAAGACACCCCCCACTCCCCGCCACCCATCCACCCTTCCCTCCCCCCTCCCCTGCCACTGACCAAAAAAACAAAAACAAAAACACATGGATCTAGGTTTTTTTTTTTTTTGTCAGTTATGGAGCTTGAACTCTGGGCTTGGGTGCTGTCCCTCAGCTGTTCAGCTCAAGGCAAGCACTCTACAACTTGAGCCACAGTGCCACTTCTGGTTTTCTGGTGGTTTATTGGAGATAAGAGTCTCACGGACTTTCCTGCCTGGGCTGGCTTTGAACTGCGTTCCTCAGATCTCAGGTTCCTGAGTAGCTAGGATTTCAGGGGTGAGCCACTGTGCCTGACTCTCAGCAAATTTTTAATTAATAATTTAAGTTCTTGGTATAGGTCTATTGATATTTTCTATTTTTTTCTTTTGAGGCCATTTTTTAAAAATTAGGATCCTATTTCTCTCTAGGAATTTCTTGTAGGAGTTTTTCCATGTTAATGTTTGATTTGTTGATGCAATATAACATTTGTTTTCTGCATAATTTTCCTTTATGGTCCTTTTAATTGCCACAGATAATGATACCTATACTTGCTTCCTGATTTTGGTAGTGTATATTTTTAAAGAACTAGCATTTAGCTTTATTGCTTCTAATTACTGTTGACCTGTAACTAAGCAGCCTTCCCCCCGCCCCCCTTTTTTTTTTTAAATGAGTACTGTGTACCCTAGGCTGGCCTTGAACTCACAATCCTCCTGCTTCAACCTTCTGAATGCAGGAATTGCAGTTGTAAGCTACCACAGTACCTTTCTGCTCCCAAATGTTATATTTTTGCGATCCTGTCTCACTAAAACATGACAAAACAAAACAACATCAACAAAAATAATTTTAGCTCTGGGATTTCATCTATATGTTAATCTACCAAAAGAAAATTCCTTGGCTTCAAATTCCTATGTTCATTGTTGCAAAGATATTTGTAATCACCTGATTAAATGAAGTGGAATCTACACAGGGCACCTGGGTTTTGGGATATGTAACAGATAGTATTTCCATTTGGAGAATAACTCTAAATCCTTTTATTAAAATTTATTAAAATATACCTTTTCTTTCCAGGGAGAAGTCGCTGAAGTTGTATTTGTAGGTGCAAACCCAAAGAATTCAGCGGAGAACAGGGTAAGCATCAGTAACCAGCTTTTAATGTACTTAAATATCTCTTTAAAATATCTCTTAAATATCTCTTTAGAAATGAACAACATAAGGACAAACTGTGCCATCTTGTCTTCCATCTTGTTGTAAATGTGGAATTGAGTCTGTGTGAAAGCACACAGAAAATACCTAACTTGCTCTCTTTAGGATCATTTCTATCACAATTCATATAGGCCCTGGGTTGTGGATTGGCCATACATACCCAGACTGATGCCTGTGGCATGGCTTCTGGCTCTTGTGCTTTATTTTGTATTGGTCTTTTCCCCATTCTTTACTACTGGCACCAGCAAGGTGCTTAATTTTATTAATTAATTTTATTAATGCATCAGCAGGGTGTATTTATCTTGTGTCTGATGTAAAATCAGTATAGAAATGCATAAAATAGAATGTGAATTGAACCTATTTCCCTACATTATACTTTTGAAAGGAAATTATATGAATAGTTACTAGTAATACTTTTGAAAGGAAATTACTAGTTTGTTACATAGCATTTATATAATATGATTATTTTAAAAACAAATTGAAGTAGGTTTAGTATTCTGTAATTCCTTAAAATGTAATTCCTTACATATTATACAAGGAATAACTAGACATGCTGTAATTGTCAAACTTTAAACAAACTGAGTGTGGTGGCAAACACTATAATCCCAGTACTCTGGAGACAAAGGTATGAAAGCTGTGAACTAAAGGTGTTCCTACACTACATAGTAAGATCCTGTCTTAAAAAAAGAAAAAACCCCAAGAAACAAAACTTGAACAGCCAAAACCAGAAGCAGAAATAAAATATGGACATTTATAGAGGAAGAAGAATGTACATATGAAGGTAAATTCTAGGTCTGGAAAGAGATTTTATGGTAAGAAAGTGAGAGAAGGATAGTCATGTGTTTAGTTCCTCATGTTTGGTAGCATTGGCTTGATCTGTATTCTATAATCAATCATCAGGATCCACCCTAACTTTTACCTTATCTAATGCTTTCCCAATGCCCTAAATGTTCAGAAACAGGTCTCTTTACAAGTAACTATGGTTATGAAAACCATCTTATCAGATATAACTTCTAATTGGGTATAACCAGTTGAATAATTAGATAATAAGTTTAAATAATTACATGGCTCAGCTGTAAACAAATCATTTTTCAACAGAGGGTTATCTGAATGAACACAAATGGCAGATGGTGACAGATACAGTTGAGTTAGTTATAAGCCCTATCTTTATTGGCTACTTTGTGAAGGTTTAGGGGGAAATGGGAGATTTATGACCTTTGTATTTATTACCTTGTCATATTATTCAAATATGGGCTTATTTGAAGCTAAATTCTTAGACAAGAA
This sequence comes from Dipodomys merriami, assembly GCF_024711535.1. Lineage (NCBI taxonomy): Eukaryota > Metazoa > Chordata > Mammalia > Rodentia > Heteromyidae > Dipodomys > Dipodomys merriami. The sequence continues at coordinate 31,812,200 of NW_027202715.1, read as the reverse complement.
CAAATTGTCCTATTATAGCTATCTTCTGATGGGGAAATAAAATCTGCTTATGATATGTTTCTGGGAATCCATTATGACAAAGAATAGAGACTGTCTTTAGCTCCTCAGGACACAGAAGATTTATGTATTCTTTTCAATTCCTTCACTTGGGGAGACAGAGTAACTATAATTGTGTGGAGGTGGAAAGATGAGGAAACTCCCATTTCCCCTCCTAAATCATGAGGTGACTACAGATGGTCTTAGAATTAATAAAACTTCCCTGAAAAGGCTTGAGTTATACCTTTTGAAATCTCAAGTTTGATTCCCAGTTCCTTCTCAGCTCTAAATTTTACAATTTAGTATCAGCTCCCTAATTATGCTCCTTTCAAATTTCTGAAAAGGTCATGGTTTTTAACAGAAGTTGAGATTCTGAAGATATCACATAGACTGTTAAGATTAAACACCTAAGCATTTACAATAAATTTGAATGTGTGTTGTTAAATTAGTGTGCGTTTAACAAGGAGCATTCATATAGACACAGCAGTTGTGTCCGTGCAGTCTGATCAGCTACATGACTTGTGTTTTAGACCCATGAGACCTTTCTCACTGTGGAGAAATATGAAGACACTACTTCAACCTGGCACATACTGTATAATGATGCCTCCTGGGAGACGCGGTGAGCACCTCTATTGAATATTTTGTCTTTCTAGTTTTGAAAACTGGTTTTGGTAATGCATAAAGGACAAATGAGAAGACTGGCTCAAGAAATCATTTTAATGATATTCTGTTTTCAATGTGGACATATCTTAATTGATTTAATAGACTTCTTTTTTGAATGCTATTTTTTCTACAAAACAATATGCTGTGTGTCTCCATGAGGTTAGGTGCTAATGGGGTGAAGACATTTGCTGTTTTTTTTTTTTTCCTTATGGCTACAGTTATTTTCCTGGAAATCTGACTAGCCTTCTTGCAAATTGGTTGAAAGGGGTATTGGCTGAAGTTGCTGAGCTGTCTCTGTGGAGCTCATCATTTCTACTGGGAAAATAATGAGTCTGTTCCCAACATGTAGAACATGTTTGTACATGGCCAAAGTTTCTTCTTTTGAGATAGATATTGGAACACAATAGAAACAAGCCAGGGGTTTAATAACCTCATGAGTTTACTCAGAAACATATCTCAGTGCCTTTGTTCCCACACTTTTCAGCTGAATGGATATTTTGAAGATTTTGACAATAGGTCTGCTATAAGGAAGTATTTATATTCTCAAGTCTGTAAATTTTACACCACAAGAAAGTGGTATGGAAGTAAGTAGAGTTTTTCTTTAAAAAGCAATTTGTATCTATCTCATGTTTTCTCAATCCCAGTGGTTTAGATCATTAACTGCAAACAGGGATTTGAGTCTTCCATTGAAGACTTGAGTCTTCCATTGGTTAATACATAAGATATAAGCATAATTTCACCCCCTTTGGTCTTTAAGGTTTTAGATTACAGATGTTTTATTTTTCAATATATATTTTTATTGTAAAGATACTGTACAGAAGGGCTACAGTTACATGAGTAAGATGAGTACATTTCCTATAGAGCATTGTTACCCCCTCCTTTGTTTTTCCCCTACCATCCCTTCCCTCCCAACCTCCCCACCTCCTCTCTTACCCTAAGTTGTAAAGCTCCTTTTCAAAATAGTGTCTTTTAGATCTCATTGTTACAATGGGTTGAGCTGTAACCTTATTTCAGCTATTTGTTATTTCCCTTGCCCTCCCCAAATTAGAAAAATGTATATACAAGGTGCAGGCACTAGAATCAAATACAGTGAAAACAGAGGTTATACCATGGGGGAAGAACATACAAGAGAATAAAAAAGTCATATAGTACATTGTAAGTACATTAAAAAGAACAGCAAGAAAGACAAAACTCTTGTCCCTATCTTGGGGTTCATTTTGCATAGCATCATCTAATATGGTCATATGTACATAGCTTTTGACCTTTTCTGCTTGTCCTAGACATAAACTAATTATTGCAGATAAGGGAAACCATGGGACCCATGTTTCTTTGGGCCTAGCTTACTTCACTTAATATAATTTTTTCCAAGTCTTTACATTTCCTAACAAATGGGACAGTGTCATTCTCTCTGATGCAGGAATAGAATACATACATATCTATATCTATATCTCTATCTATCTATCTATCTATCTATCTATCTATCTATCTATCTATCTATCTATCTATCACATTTTCTTGATCCATTCATCTACTGAGGGACATCTGGGTTGGTTCCATATCTTAGCTAAGGTGAATAATGCTGCAATAAACATAGTTGGGCTGGTAGCTTTAGTATGGCCTTGTTTGTGATCATTTGGGTAAATGCCCCAAAGTAGGATTTCTGGATCATAGGGGGGCTCTATGGGGAGTCTTTTGAGGAACCTCCATACTGCTTTCCAAAGTGGTTGAACAAGTTTACATTCCCACCAACAATGCAGTAGGGTTCCCTTTTGGCCACATCCCCTCCAGCATCTGTTGTTGTTAGAGTTCTTGATTATAGTCATTCTAACTGGGGTGAGGTGGAATCTCAATGTTGTTTTGATTTGCATTTCTTTTATGGCTAGAGAGGTTGATCATTTCTTCATGTGTCTATTGGCCATCCTTCTTTCCTCTTCAGAGCAGTTTCTCTTTAAGTCTTTAGCCCATTTATTTATTGGGCAGTTGTTTCTTTGAGGATTTGTTGTTGGGGGATTTAATTTTTTGAGTTTTACATATATCTTAGATATGAGATCATTGTCCATTGTATGGCTAGTGAAGATCTTCTCCCAATCTCTGGGTTTTCTATTGATATTGCTAGCTATGTCCTTTGTCATGTAAAAGTTCTGCAGCTTCATGCAATCCCATTTGTCCACCTTTTCTTTGATTTGTTGTGTTTCTGGGTCTTTATTAGGAAAATTTCGGCCTGTGCCAAGGATCCCTATAGAATTTCTCCTATTCCTTCCTGTAATCTTTTAAGGTTGTCTGCTTTGACTTCGAGGTCTTTGATCCATTTGGAGTTGATTCTTCTGCAGGGTGATAGATAAGGATCTAGCTTTAGTTTTCTACAGGTGAATAACCAATTTTCCCAGCACCATTTACTGAAGAGGCTGTCTTTCTTCCATTCTATTTTTTTAGTTCCCTTATTGAAGATTAGGTAGCTATAGGTCTGGAGATTCATTTCTGGGTCTTCAGTTTTATTCCATTGGTCCTGAGGTCTGTTCTTGTGCCAGTACCAAGCTGTTTTGATTACTATGGTTTTGTAGTAGAGTTTGAAATTTGGTAATGATATTCCTGCAGCACCATTCTTTCTGTTAAGGATCATTTTTGCTATTCAGGGTCTTTTATTGTTCCATATGAATTTTTGGATTACCTCTTCTATTTCCTTGAAGAATGAGGTTGGAATATTGATAGGCATCGCATGGAATTTGTAGATAGCCTTGGGAAGTATTGCCATTTTCACAATGTTCATCCTTCCAATCCAGGAGCATGGGAGTTTTTGACACTTTCTAAGTTCTGTTTTGATTTCCTTTTTCAGTTTTTTAAAGTTTTCATCATAGAGGTCCTTTAATTCTTTGGTTAAGTTAATTCCTAGGTATTTTACTTTTTGTGGGGCTATTACGAATGGAATTGCTTTCCTAGTTTCAGTTATGCTTCTCATTGTTGGCATACAGAAAAGCCATTCATTTTGGGGGTTAATTTTATACCCTGCTATTTTGTCAAAGTTTCAGATCAGCTTGAGTAACTTGGTAGTGGAGTCTATGGGGTTCTTAAAATACAAGATCATGTCATCTGCAAAGAGGGAGAGTTTTACTTCATTTTTCTCTATTTGGATCCCCTTTATGTTTGCATCTTGTCTTATTGCTCTAGCTAGGCATTCTAATACTAAATTGAAGAGAAATGGAGAGAGTGGACATCCTTGTCTCATTCCTGAACTTAGAGGAAATGGATTTAGCTTTTTGCCATTAAGTAGAATGCTGGCTGTATGTTTGTCATACACTGCCTTTATTATACTGAATGTTCCAGGGATTCCTAATTTTTCCAGAGCTTTCATCATAAAGGGGTGTTGGATCTTGTCAAATGCTTTTACTACATCTATTGAGATAACCATGTGGTTCTTATCTTTGCTCTTGTTGATGTGATGAATTATAGTAATTGCCTTGCATATATTGGACAACATTTGTATCCCTGAAATGAATCCTGTATGATCATGATGTATGATTTTTTTTGATGAGTCATTGAAGTCGATTGGCCAAAGTTTTGTTGAGAAGTTTTACATCGATGTTCATAAAAAAATGGGCCTATAATTCTTTCTTTGATGAATCCCTACATGGTTTTGGTGTGCGAGTTATGATGGCTTCATATTAAGAGTTTGGTAGTGAACTCTCACTTTCAATTTCACTGAAGAGTTGGAGGAATATTGGTGTGAATTCTGCTTTGAAAGCCTTGTAGAATTCAGCTGTACATCCATTTGTCCTGGGTGGGAGGTCTCTTATTGCTGTTTCTATTTTGATGCTTGATATGGGTTGATTGTCAAGTTGGTTTAAATCATCTTGGTTTAGTTTGGGCATGTCAGTATTTGCTAGAAATTTGTCCATTTCTTCCAGATTCTCAAACGTATTAGCATAAAGGTTTGAGAAGTTTTCCCTTATAATGTTCTGAATCTTGTTTTTTTTTTCCCCCCTGTGGTGATGTTTCCATTCTCATTTATGAGTTTGTTTGAGTGTGTTCTGTTGTTTTTCTGATAAGATTTGCTAAGGGTCTGTCAATTTTGTTAATTTTTTTGAAAAACCAACTCTTTGTTGTTGTTGTTGTTGTTTGGATTCAAATGCATTTAATTATGATATTTTTTGCATCTGCTAGATTGGAGTTTTGCTTGTAGCTCGTTTTCAAGGAGCTTCCAGTACCTTAAATTGTTTGTTTCAGATTTCTCCATTTGTTGATGTAGGAACTCAGAGCTATTAAGTTACCTCTGAGTACTACCTTTGCTGTGTCCAAAGGAGCTGGCAATTTGTGTGTTCATTTGTGTTAAATATCAGGAACATTTTAATTTCCTTTCTAATCTCTTCAATGACCCACTGTGGTTCAACAATATGTTGTTCAGCCTCCATGTGTTACAGGATTGTCTTTGGTGGCTTTTGGTGTTGAATTCTAATTTTATTCTCTTATGGTCTGAGAGGATACAGGGCATAATTTCAATGTTTCTGAATTTAGACAAATTTTCCTTGTGACCTAAAATGTGATCTATTTTGGAGAATGTTCTGTGTGCTGCTGAGAAGAATGTATAGTGTGATGCTGCTGGGTGAAATATTTGGTAGATGTCTGTTAAGTCTAGTTGATCTATGCAGTTGTTTAGATCTGAGGTTTCTCTGTTGATTTTTTTGTAACATTGGGGGGCTAGTGGTGTGTTAAGGTCCCCCAAAATTAATGTTTTTGTATCTGTGTGAGATTTTAGGGAAAAATAGTGTTTCTTGGATAAATTTGGATGATCTGTTATCTGGTGAATGCTTATTTAGAATTGTAATATCCTCTGAAGGAGAGATCCCTTAATTAGTATGTAATTGCCTTCTTTGAAGTCTATTTTATCTGATATTAGGATTGCAACTCTTGCCTGTTTATGGGGGCTGTTTGCTTTGTAGATTTTATTCCAGCCTGTCACTTACTTTCATAACATGATTGTTTCTGTGGGCAAGTCGTGTCTCTTGAAGGCATCAGCTAGAAGGATCTTGCTTTGTGATCCATCTAGGCTGTCTATGTTGCTTAATTGGAGAGTTAAGTCCATTAATATTGTGAGTTAAGACTGAGAGGTGTTTAGTAGTTCCTGCCATGTTATCTACCTTCTTGGGGACTATGCCAACTGAATTCTTCCTGTGATTCTTGGAGTCTCTGTTTGGGGGCTGTTTATTCGCCTTTATTTCCCTCTTATTGGTTGTCTATATGCAGGACATTTTAGGTATCTTTGGTAGTGCTGGTTTGATAGAGATATATTGTTTCAATTTTTCTTTGCTGAAGGTTTTATTTGACCTTCTATTATGAAGGAGAGTTTAGCTTGGTATAGTATTCTTGGTTGATAGTTGTTTGTCTTTAGGGCCTGGCATACATCATTCCACGCTTTTCTTGCTTTAATTGTCTCTACTGAGAAATCTGAATTTATTCTGATTGGTTTCCCTTTATATGTGATTGATCTTTTCTCTCTGACAGCTTTAAGGATCCTTTCCTTGGTCTGAATTGATCTTGTGCAGATTACACTGTGGGATAACCTGTTCTGGTCTGGTCTATTTGGGGTTCTAAAGGCTTCTTGCACTTGAATGAGCCTATCTTTTTGCGTGTTTGGGAAGTTCTCTGCTAGGATCCTGTTAAATAAATCTCCTAGATTTTTAACTTCTGTCACTAGGCCCTCCTCTGCACCCATTAACCTTATATTAGGCCTTCTGATGGTGTCTTATAAATGTTGAATAAATCTATCATATTTCTTGGTTTTGTGTTGAATACTTGTCTGTTCTTTCTCTATAATGTCAAGGCTGTCTTGAATCCCAGAAGTTCGATCTTTTGCATGGTCTAACCTACTTGCAAGACTTTCTACTTTTTAAAATTATCTTTCCTTCTAATCCGGTTTTATTTTTAAAACAAGAAAACATACTTATTGTAACTAGTGATACTGATAATAAAAAGAATGCTTTATTTCCAAAAGCTAAAGTCCATCATGTTATATTTACATCTCTGCCTGCTCATTAACAATAGTCTCATCAAATATTTATGGAGTGCACTAAGCTAATCATGGAAGAGCAGAGAATGTTGAGTATTTGCTCTGAGATTTATATGCTCAAGAGATTTACTTTTGATATAACTGAAATATCAGCTAGTGGATCCAACATGTCTCACTTTGTCACAAAGATCATGTGGGCTCCCTACTCTGGTCTTCAGGGAGCAGATCACGGCCCAGCTTGATCTAACTTCATGTGTTTCCTTTATCTCAAACACTTTCCCACAGCTTACTATGCCCTGTACTTGCAAACCTGCTTTATGTTCTTTGGCTATATTGTACTTTCTCTTGTTGTGGACATTGGTGCGCGTGGTGTGTGTGTGTGTGTGTGTGTGTGTGTGTGTGTGTGTGTGTGTGTGTGTGTGTGTGTGCACGCATGTGTACTTTCTTTCTTGCCAGTTATGCTCTTCCTCCACATCTCTGTGGACTGTGTAGCTTTGGTGTAAATGATATCTTCTCGGGAGTGTCTGTCATGTTTTCTCCATTGCATTTAACCCTTTTACTTAAAAAATGTGTTTTTCTGTTTTACTATCATTGCCTTCATTCGTATACTCAAGAGAATATGTTTTATGAAACCATCTTTCTCTTGCTCATTATTGTGTCATACTCAGTTGGTGATAATCTTCCCCTTTTGTTTATATGTATGTGCCAGTGCTGAGGCTTAAACTCAGGGCCTCACACTCTGCCTTGGCTTTTCTTGCCCAATGCTAGACCTTTGCCACATGAGCCATAGCTCCACAGTCAACTTTTTCGTGGTTTATCGGAGATAAGCATCTCATGGACTCTTCTGCCCAGGCCAGCTTCCAATTGTAGTTCTTAGGATTATAGACATGAACCACCAGCACTTGCCTAGTCCTTTTGGAATAGATCTGGCACATCTGTACACTAATTACGCATTTTTAACTAATGAATGAAGATGGGAAGAGAAGTGCTGACTGGCGCAGAGTTTGATAAGTGTGAAAAGGTATTCTACAACCATTCAGAACAGGAGTCATTCTTTTCTAGATGTGGGTTATTTTTTCCATCTGTTGGGCCTGCACTCTGGGCCTGCGCACCATCCCTCAGCCCTTCAGCTCAAGGCTGGTGCTCTACCACTTGAGGCACAGCACCACTTCCAGTTTTTTCTGCTTATGTGGTGCTAAGGAATCTATTCCAGTGCCTCATACATGCAAGGCAAGCACTCTACCATTGAGCCACCTGCCCAGCCCTAGTTGGGGATTTTTTTAGTATATTTAAATAATTGTAGAAAGGAAGAACTCCTTTTGTTCTGCACATCAAGTAAGGTTTTATGGGATAAATTGAGTTAGGTAGTTCGAAAAGTAGAATAAATAAAGACATTTTTACAAATGACTGTTCTTGGTCAAAGTTCTCCTAATAGGCATTTATGTCTGTTGTTTGTTGCTATATACTGTCAAAGTGTCTAGAATAATGCCTTGCTCATTGTAAACCCCTTTGAATCTTCATTGAATTAATAATCACTCATTCTAAATTGTTAAATTATATTTTGCTTATTTGTTTGTTTTCTACCAACAGGTTTTACTGGCACAAGGGATTATTTGGTCAGAGTAATGTAACAATAGAATGGCATATTCCAATTACTGCTCAACCTGGAATCTATAGAATAAGATACTTAGGACACATCCGAAAGCTGGAAATTCTGAAGCCTGAAGTCCTACTTGCATTTGAAGGCACTTCTCCTTCTTTTGAAGTCATAATTACTTAGTGAAAAGTTGACAGATATTTGAAGAACAGCTTTATTCTGTACATCCTAGAACTATTCCACATGAATGTGAACTCCATTTTGACTTCTATAATTGCCTCTGCTTGGGGACAAATAGTTTATTGCTAATGGGACAAGTGTGTGTGTGTGTGTGTGTGTGTGTGTGTGTGTGTGTGTGTGTGTGTGTATGTTCTGAGAGAGAGGGGTAAAGAGAGAGAGAGGTCCCATTACTTTCTCCAGCAGCCATGCACCATGTTCTACAGCCTAAAGCATGATTTCTTTTGAGGCCTTACAAGTCCCTTCATTCTGAAATCTGTGAAATGTTAGTGAGAATGTTTAAAGATGTGTGAGCAGTGTTAGTGTTTGAACTATTTATTTATAGAATTATTGAATGTTAGCACTAGAGATGACCGAGGAACTTTCCTTGATTAATCTTGGATTGTACAGATGGGAAACAATGAAGTTGTATGGACTTAACATTACAATAAGGTTTTAGAACATTTCTTCCAAATGCATTTTAACAATATGGCATAATCATATCATAAAAGTATGAGCTCAATTAGAGAAATGCAAAAACTAGCATGCCATTTTTTTGTGCATTCAGATTAACACAGCCCTTCAAAGCAGTCATTCTAGAGTTAGTATTGCTTAGTTTAGAGTAGTTGTTGATGCTCGAATCATTTCTGGAATTGCCTTCAGAGCCCAGTTGAAGAAATCAATCTTGCAAATATTTGATTATGCCTTGTATTTCTCTAAGTGTCCTTCTCTCACTAGATTGTGTCTCATATTTCTAAGACAAAGTCTATTTTTTTCTTTACTATTTTTGCCAATAAAATTTACCTTCATCCACAAAGAATATCATTAATGTAGATTTTAAAATAAATAGTTATTGGTTGGGAAGACAGTCCTTAAGAGGACATCCTAAATTCATGCATCATTGTTTTTTTATTCAATCCACAGCTTATCAGTCATGCACCGATCCATTCATGGATAGTATATTAATAAAGTCGTGTCAATCATTGTGCTTGTTTCTAGTCTTGACAATTAGTGAGATCATATTGGAACTGACAGTAACCACTATTTTGCCCATTCAACTTGATACATTTATTCTAGAGAAACATTACATGTTACTGACGTTCAAGTCTCATACTGTATATCTTCTATACAGAAGAAAGTAGCTCCAGACAGTTGGCTAAATACTATTTTGAAGGATATTTGCAAATTGTGAAATGTCCCAAGAATGAGATATGACAAGTCAACATCAACTGCCTGAAAATAAATTGCATTTGAAATTACTGAGTTAACTATGAGCTCCCAGACTGCAAAATAAATTCCCAAACCCCAATCCATACTTTTGCATGTGTATGAAAGCTTATAGCATTTTAGGAGTAAAAAAATCAATGTCTATTTCAAAAATAAACTAAGGTTTGAAAAATAATGATTTGAATAATCATATTATGAATGTTCATTTATGTAATAATTTACCCATCTAAAAATGAGCGATTGAATTTGAATGAACCTAAAATAGGTTTGGGTGAATCAGTCTTCTTGTCTGTCAAAGGGTGTTCCTAAGGAATTGAATTCCTGAGAGACTAGCTAATCAGGATTTCTAAAGTTTGTGATCACTTTTCTTAATGACAACATTGTAATTAGTATATACACTTAGGGGCCTAAAGGAACAGATGATTTTGAAAGCATTTGAGTTTATACAAATTATATGGTTAGTTATAATAAAGTTTAAAAAAGTATTCTTCATTTTTCATAAGAACTTATGATTTATTTACCATGGCCTCCATTTCTCCCACTGAAACATCCTCTAGAATGAGTGCCTCTGGCAACAGTGTGAAGGTGGTCATTGTGTCACTAATAAACCTTATCGCCTCTGCCTTCCCAAAACCAGTACTCTTAGCCTTAGACAAACCACAGAAAGCTATTTTCTCATGAGTCATCATTTCTTCCAGCCTATGTAGCTCCAATTTTTTTTTGCAGTGTGTATAAATTAAAACAGGTACCTATGTTATAGATGCTGTAGATATCACCTGAGCATAAAAGACAGTACCCTAGAAAGTAACTGATTTGATCTCGTAGTCTAAAATCTGGCAGTCTAAAAACATGGATCCAGTTTTTGTCTGTGTCTGCTTTTGGGAATGGATCATTGGAGTAAATGATGTGGAGAAACCTCCTGAAAATGGAGAATGTGAAAAGTGGTGGGTTGGGTTTATGGGAGTAGTATTTTGGAAACAACTTCGTTTCTCATGACGGTATCTTGTTTTCTTTGTTGCACTTACCTACTTTGATTTTAAGGAAACTGTGACTTCTTAAGGAAAAAAAACCAAGAAACTGAATGATTCCTCTTCTGTGCCTATTATTTTTCATGAGTATTCTATAAAGTTGTTAACATTTAATAGAAGAGTTAAAAATAAATTAAGAAATAAGCTTGGGAAAATATTTTCTAATAAGAGGTAAGGTAGACAATGGAACACTTCAAAAATAAGATGAGGTATAAAAATTATATATTACATATAAATTAGATTGAAAAGTGAGACCATGCCTCAGTAAATGACCAAACACTCCAACAAAATAGACCTGCTTCCTAAGTTTGTTCCCGGTCTCTGAAGGTCTACTGACAAAATACATTTGGCTGGCATTTTGGTGAACTGCTTACTTGAAATTTCCTATGTGAGTAGCTAATTCTAAAATTATTTGTGTGTTACTTCTAAACAAAAAGACCAAGGATGAATTTACTTGTAAATATCATTTTCCAACCTCATATACTATTTTGCCAATACAAACAACTTCAGAATCCTTTGCTGATGTTAGTTCAGGGTTTTTATATATATCTAAATAGGTTCATCAGTACATGGATCCTATAACTAAAGGACCATAAAGGCTCCAGAGTTGATAAATACTTTTGTCAAAGCAGCAGGATATACAATCAACCCACAAATATCTGTAGCCTTTCTACAGACTAAAAATGAGTAAACGGAAAGGAAAATTAAGAACACAATCTCATTTGCAATAGCCTCAAGAAATACATGGGAATAAATATAACCAAGGAGGTAAAGGACATCTACAATGGAAACTATAAAACTCTGAAGAATGAAATTGAAGGAGACAACAGAGGTGGGAAAGATTTCCCATACTAATGGATTGGCAGAATTAATATCGTGAAAATGGCCAGTATTCCAAAGAAAACCCACCAATTCAATGCAATACCCATCAAAATCCCACTGTCATTCTTTGCAGAGGTAAAGAAATCAATCTGAAATTCACATGGATGTACAAAAGGCTCTGAATAGCCAAAACAATCCTGAACATAAAAGCAATGCTGGAGGTATCACAATTCAAGACTTCAAACTTGACTATAAATTCTGAGAAGAAAAAACAGAATGTGAAATTGACAGAGACCCAGACTCTGTCCATTGTGTTTCTAGATGTGTTTTAGGATAATGAGCAATTTAGAAGTTAGGAGTAATGGGTCAACACTAGCAGATGCTGCTTGGACCAGGACTCTGGAAACACTTATAACCATATTCTTCAGTTGATTGTAGTTTTCCTCCAGACTTGGGTAAACCAAATGGACACAAAAGTTGAGTATCCTTTCAACAGCAAACTTGGAATGAGTGAAGTCAAGTAAGGGCACAACACATCCCCCAAATAACCAATGGACTAGGGTAAAGAGAAAAGCATCCTAAAGTGCTACTTCAAGTCATTAATGTGGGTCATTTTATGTCAACAAGATGAGAAGGACATATGAAGAGGATAGGATAGATATTAAATGTTTTCCTAAAACTGTAATGCTGCTGTGTTGACTCATTGCCTGCTTTTCCTCCCATCCCCTCCTTCTCCTTTCCTTTCTATTCTTTTCTATGGTGAGTGATTGGGATAGGAGGAGCTGATAAATGAGATAGTGGTTTGTGGGTGCCTTCCAATTCAGAGGGCCTGTTAATTATGTTTGTTCTTTACTTTCCTGGATGATATGAATGTTCTATGGAAACTTAACTCTTCTATCATTGCTTACCTATCAGTGCCTTCCATCACTGGCAGCGATTTTTTTTTTAACACATTCTAAAGCTAATTTACTTTATTGGAATTCTCCCTGTCTTTCCTTTTGTTCTAATACAGGGGGCTTGTTATATAGACTAGGTTGGCCTTTCAACTATTGTTCTTCTGCCTCATCCCCTGAAATACTGGTACAGCTATGCCTAAGTCTTTTAATTTTTGAAGGCATTTTATTTTCTGTTGATCAAGCAAGTTGTACCTTACCAATCACTTTTTAGCACAAATTTAGTGGTATGTCAGTCATATTCCTTTCACCCTCGCCCTCCTACTATTTCCTACTCCCCCCAACCCCCCCCCAGTTTACATTCATATCATCTTTTTATAGATTCTGCATATAGAAGAAAACATGAAATATCTTTTAATTTCAATAGCTTATTTTGCTTGATAATGGTGATTTCCAGTTCTATCCATTTTCCTGCAAACTATGTGAGTTCACTCTTCCTGGCTGAACAATGCTCTGCTGTGTATATATTTACCTCATTTTCTTTGCCCATTCACCATTTGATGGACAGCTAGTAGAATCCATAGTTTAGCTAATTGTGCATGGTGCAGTTATAAACACGAATGTGCAAGTATCTCTTGTGTGTGCTGACTTACATTCATTAGGGTATATGCACAGGAATGATATAGTAGGAGTATAAGGTAGTTCTGCTTTTATATTTGAAGAATCTCCATACCAATTTCCATTGTGAGTACATTACTTTGGATTCTCATTCATAAGATATAAAAGTTCCTCATCCCATCCTCTATATCCTTGCCAATATTTGTCATTTTGTTGACAATAGCCATTCTGACTTTAATGAGATGTAATTTCAACATATTTTGATTTACATTTCCTGTATGGCTAAGGATTACTTAATGGCCCTTTGCACTTCTTTGGAGAACTGTCTGATTATTCATCCCATTTACTAATGGAATTGTTATTTTGGTGTTACTTTTTTATCTCATATTCTTGGTATTAAACGTTATCTGATGAATAGCTTTTGATTGTTTTTCTCATTTTATGAGTTGTCTCTTGGTTTGGTTATATTTTTCCTTTGCTGTCTCATTGTTGATGCTTTTCTATAGAAAGCACCTCTGCCGGTAGAGAAAGGTTAGTCCTCTGCCAAGACGTTGATGTGTCTTTAAAATTAAAATTCTGCTTCAAAATACAAGGATACTCATTTCAAAGTATGGTCACCTGTGATGGTGGGCTGGACAAGAAGATGGAACAAAATTAGATCCTGTAAAATTTTCAGTGCTCAGTCAGATGACCAATTTGTGTAGAGGAACTTAACAGAAACCACAACACTGGTACATGGGCCTTAGTCCCTAAGGATACCTGTAGTGAACCTGTCCTTAGGTTTGCATCAGTGTTTCTCAAACTTGATTGCTAACTAAATGAGCATGAAAAGGAACAAAAATGTCCTTATGGATCTCATATTCCACCATAGGATCTTTTTCTTAAAATATTGTTAAATACTTAGAATACAATTAGGTATAAATTTGCTTTAAACTGTAAAACCAAAATCCAGAAAGCATCAAATAAAAGCATGCGTGATACCGTATACTGAAATAAAATTGCCTCTTGTGAATTGTTAATTGTGCTACTGTCACAATTAGTCCTTGCTTAATTTTCTCTGCCTGTTCTATTGGAATGTTTACATTTGAGTAGGTACTGTAGTATTGGTTACATGTCACAGTATATCTATCACATGTATTTTCACCTCAACTTTTTTTCTCAGTAACTTATTACAGAGTGAAACCATTCTTCTAAACTTTGAGAAATAGCATAGGGTAGTGGTTACAAAGATGAACATGGGAATTAATGGCTTGGGACTGAATCCCATCTATTGTCACTGAGGTGGGTATTATTTTATCAGTAAGAAGAGAAACAATGTAATGGACTCAAGGAAATAGAGGTAATTATTACCTGTGACTCCTGGCCAAGTTAATATGTTCTGTGCTTATGTCTCTAATAGAAGATAACTATCTCATAGTTGTAATGATTAAAGAAATATATATTCCTCACAATAAAAAAGAAAAAAGAAAAAAGAAAAAGAAAAACAAGAAATATATTCCACATTTATCAGAATGCTTAACACATAGAATAGACTCAGTAATAGCCTGTAGTGTGGTTTTATAGTTTTCTTCAGTACTATGGTTTGAAGTTGACCTTGTGCATGCTAATCACATGCTCTACTACTCCAGCCCTTTTTCCTTTACCAATTTTTCAGTTAAGGTTTCATGTTTTTGCCCAAAGCCAGGCTAAGATCATGATTGTCCTACTTACAGCCTCCCTTGTAGTTGAGATGATAGGTATGCATCAATACATGTGGCTAGTGGACTGAGATAGGGGTTTTACAAACTTTTCCCCCCGGGATGATCTTGAACCATAACCCTTGCACTCTCCTGAGTAGCTGTGACTAAAGGTTTCAGCCAGCACAGTTGGCCTTTTATGTAGCTCAGGCTTGCCTTGAATTTATGATTCTTCTGTCTCAGCTTTTTGAGTTCTAATATTTTAGGTATGTACAACCATGTGTAACTCATACACATATATTTATACATAATCAAATATTTTTCTTTTTTCAAAATGCAACATGTGATTTATATTGATATAGAATACATTAAATAGAAACTTAATTCTAATATAGTACTTGTGGGTCCCAATTTTCTTACATGTATGTAAAATTGTAAATGTTGCTTTTTAAAAAAAATTAAAATTGCTGAATGAACAGAGAGGTTTCAGTTACTTAGGTAATAAGTACATTTCTTTTTAAACACTGTTACCCTGTCCCTCATTTTTTTCCCCCGCTCTCCCCCCACCATAATCCTCCCTCCTCCCAAGTTGTGTAGTTCATTTCTAGCATAGTGCATTGTTGTCATTGTTGCATTAGTTCACGCTTTCTCCTGCTGTTTCTGTGATTTCCTTTCCCTTCCACAGATCAGATAAACTAATATACAAGATGATGGGTACAGAAAACTAAAATAAAGAGAAAAAAGGAAGTAACTGCGTACAGGACATAATAAGAACCTCTTTTTTCCAACTCTTGGAGGTTATGTTGACATGCTTCATTATATATGGTCCTATGCACTTAGCAATTGGGCTATTGAGATTCCTTGTTAAGAATATCACAGGCATATTCTAGTTATTACAAATGAGGAAAAACAATCTACTTTTCTTTGGGTCTGGCTTACTTCACTTAATATAATTTTTTTTCCAGGGCTTTCCATTTCCTTATGAAAGGGCAATGCCAATCTTCCTGATGGAAACATAGAACTCTATTGTGCATATATACAATATCTTCTTGATCCATTCATCTACTGAGGGCCATCTGGATTGGTCCATACCTTATCTATGGTAAATAATGCTACAATGAACATGGTTGTGCTAGTAGCTTTACTATGGCCTTTTCTGTGGTCATTTGGATAAATGACCAGTAGTGGGATTGCCTTTTGAGGAAACTCCATATTGCCTTCCAGGGTGTTTGAACAAGTTTGCACTCCCATCAACAGTGTAGTAGCATTCCCTTTTGGCCAGACCCCCACTAGCATCTGTTGTTATTAAATTTCTTGATTATAGCCATTCTAACTGGGTAAGGTGGAATCTTAATATTGTTTTGATTTGCATTTGTTTTATAACTAGAGAAGTTGACCATTTCTTCATATAGCTATTGGCCATTAAGTCTTTAGCCCACTTTCAAATGGGGCAGTTGTTTCTTTGGGGATTTGTCTTGGGGGGATTTAATTTTTTGAGCTCTAAATATATTTTAGATATGAGGCCCTTGTCTGTTGTATGGCTAGTGAAGATCTCCTCCCAGTCTGTGGGCTTTCTATCTTGCTAGCTAGTCCTTTGCCATGCAGAAGCTCTGCAGTATAATACAATCCCATTTATCCAAATTTTCTTTGATTTGTTGTGTTTCTGGGTCTTTATTAAGGATGTTTTGACTGTGTGTGCCAAGGATCCGTAGTGTTTGCCCTATTCATTCCTGTAATATTTTCAAGGTATCTGCTTTTTTGAAGTCTTTGATCCATTTGGAATTGATTCTGGTTCAGGGTGATATATAAGGGTGTAACTTTAGCTTTTTACAGGTATTTAACCAGTTCTGCCAGCACCATTTGTTGAAGAATTTGAAGAGAATTAGAGTGAGTTCTCCTTTGAAAGTCTTATAGAATTCGGGTGTGAATCCATCTGGGCCTGGGCTTTTCTTGGATAGAAAGCCATTTCTATTTCATTGCTTGATATTGATTTATTTAATTGGTTTAAATATGCTTGGTTTAATTTGGGTATATCAATATTTACTAGAAATTCTTTCATTTCTTCCAAATTCTTGAATTTGTTAGCATAAAGGTTTGCAAAGTGTTACCTTATAATGTTCTGAGTCATGCTTCTTTCTGTCATGTTTCTGTTCTCATCTCTGATTTTACTTGGGTGTGTTCTCTTCTTTTTTCAGTAAGAGTTGCTAACTGTCTTTTCATTTTGTTAATTTTTTTCAAAGAACCAACTGTTTTATTCTTTCTATGCTTTTTTGGACTGTAATTCATTTAATTCTTAGCTAATTTTAATTATTTGTTTCCATTTGCTGGGTTGGGGTTTAGCTTGTTGCTCTTTTTCAAGAAGCTTAAGGTGCATCAGTTGGCTTGAGATTTCTCCAATTTGTTGATAGAGGCACTCAGAGCTATAAATTTACCTCTTAGTGCTGCCTTTGCTGTGTCCCAGAGGAGCTGGTATTTTGTGTACTCCTTTTGGTTAAATATCATGAACATTTGAATTTGTGTTCTGATCTCTTCAATGACCCACTGGTGATTTAACAATGTGTTGTTCAGTCTCTGTGTGTCACAGGATTTTCTATGGTGGCTTTTGGTGTGGATCTCTAATTTTATTCAATTGTGGTCTGAGAGAATGCAGGGGGTAATTTCAGTATTTCTGAATTTGCATAGATTTGCTTTGTGCCTTAAAATGTGATCTATTTTGGAGAATGATCCACATCCTGCCAAGAATAAGGCATATTGTGATGTTTCTGGGTAGAATACTCTGTAGATGTTAATTAAGGCTAGTTGGTTTATGCTATAGTTTAGTTCTGAAGTTTCTCTTTTGAGTTTTTGCCATGTTGATCTATCCACAGGTGACTGTGGTGTGTTAAAGTCACTGACGAGCAATGTGTGTGGATTGATGTGTGTTTTTAGTGTAGTAACCGTAGTGATGAAGTTGAGTGCTCTGACATTTAGTGTACAGATATTTAAGATTGTTATATCCTCCTGTAGGAGAGATCCCTTTAATAGTATGCAATAACCTTTTTTGTCTCTTCTTGCTAATTTTGTCTTTTTTTAATCTGGTATTAGGATTGCAACTCTGGCCTGTTTATGGGCAGTTTCCTTGACAGAATTTATTCCAGCCTTTTACTTTCAAAGTATGTTTTTGTGGGCAAAATGTGTTTCTTGAAGACAGCAGAAGGATGAATCTTGCTTTTTGATCCAACCAGTCTATTTTGTTTAATTGGGTAGTTAAGACCATTACTATTCAGAATTAGGATTGAGATGTATTTGTTAGTTCCTGCGATATTATCTATCTTTTTAGGGCTATGCCTTGTCAATTCTTGCTATAATTACCTGGTTCTCTAGGGGCTGTTTTTCTGCCAATATTGTATTCTTGTTGATTGTCAATGTGAAGAATGTCCTTGGGTATTTTCTCTAATGCTGGTTTGGTGGAGACATCTTGTTTCAAATTTTCCTTGCTGTGGAAAGTTTTCATTTGTTCCTTGGTTATGAGTCAGAGCTTAGCAGGCAACTCTATTCTTAGTTAATTGTTTGTCTTTAGGGTGTGGCATACCTTAATCCTTGCTTTCCAGGTCTTTACTGAGAAATTGTTATTCGGATTAGTTTTCCTTTAAAGGTGATTGATCTTTTTTCCCAGGTGGCTTTAAGTATCTTTTCCTTGGTCTCTGCTGATCCCACGTGGAATGCGTGATGGTGAGATGACCTATTCTGGTCTGGTCTGTTTGAGGTTCAAAAAGCTTCTTGTATCTGAATGGGCCTATCCTTTTGGATATTTGGGAATTCTCTGCTAGGATTCTGTTAAATACCTTTCCTATTCCATTAGCTTCCATCTCTAGGTCCTCCTCAATACCTATTAGCCTTAACTTGCACCAATTGTCTCTTGGATTTCCTGAAGGGATTTATCTTGTTTCTTAGATGAAGTTGGCTATCTTCAATTCCAGAAGTTCCACCTTCTAAGTCATCTAACCTGCTATCAAGACTTTCTACTTTGGTTTTTATCTCCCTTCCTTCTTTGGTCATTTTTGATAGCTTCCATCTCTTTATTGAAACTTTGTTTTAGATAATGTATGGACTTCCTCATTGATTTGGTTTTTGGTGTCCTCTCGCAAATCACTTAACTGAGTGGCCTTATTTTCATTGATTCTTTTTCTTTCTGTTGGAATTCATTCATTTTTCTATTTGAGGATTCACAGTGAGTTCCTCTATTTTTGGTTAGCCTCATCACATTCATGCACAACCATATACAGGATTTCATATTTACCAGCAGTTTTTTAAAAAGGATTTTGAGGACTATCCTTAGAGTGTTTCAATGACTGCTCTATTGCAGGTTTATTTTGAGTTGGAGGTGAGGTTCATTGACTTGCCACATTTTTTGTGTTTCTATAATTTGTTCTGCCTATTTGGAAACAAACAAGAGAACACAATTTTAGGACAGGAACAAATTCAACACCCTATAGTTGTACAGACTTTAGAGGTTCGAATTCATAGATAGGTATTGCCCTATTTACCTCTCCTTTTCTTTGTTTGGGTAGGGATGTCATGTTTCAGGAATGGGGATTATTTATAGTTGTAACCAGTGAACAGATGTATTGTTAATAGTCTGAACCTAAAGGATAACAAAATGAGTAATGTAGGCTCAGTCAAAACATAACCAAATGCAGCCTAACTAAGCTACAATTAGGGATCAAGGGACTAAAGAAAATGGAGAATGAGATAAGGGCTAAGAATGAAGGGCAACAGGTTAAAGTGAAATTAGAAGAAAACCTGAGGGATATAATGAAAAATCGAGAATCACAGACAGGAGTAGAGAAATCTATAGAAGGAAAATAATGGAAGGAAGGCAATTAAGACTTAATTTCAGAGGAAGAGAAAAAAAAGAAAAGGACAAGAAACCCCCAAATAATAAAAATAAAGAGGACATTATGTATGTATAAAAGTAATGCTAAACCCAGTGCAGGTGGCTCACGGTAATCCTAACTACTCAGGAGACTGAGATTTGAGGGTTGCAGTTGAAAGCCAGCCCGGGCAGGAAAGGCTGTGGAACTCTTAATAATTTTTTTAACAAGTTTTTTATTGTGAAAATACTGTACAGGGGTGTTACAGTTACATGAGCAAGGTAATGAGTACATTTCTTATCAAGTATTGTTGCCTCCTCCTTTGTTTTCCCCCTTCCATCCCTTCCCTTCCACCTCCACAACTATACTCCTCCCCTACACCCTCTACACACACCCCCTGCCCCCGACTAAATTGTAAAGTTCATTTTTAACATAGTGTCTTGTACATTTCATTGTCACAATGGGTCAATCTATATCCCTATTTAAACGTTTTGTTTTTTCCCTGCCCCTTCTATCTCCAACAAACCTCTCAGAAAACCGGAAGTGGCACTGTGGTTCAAGTGGAAGAGCACTAGCATTGAGCTGAAGAGGCTGAGGGACAGTGCCTAGGCCCAGAGTTCAAGCCCCACAACCCCCATATCCCCCCCAAAAGTAATGCTATAATTAAAAATGTTAAAATTGGTAGAGGAATAGAAAATTGAGTAATAAAAAATATAGCCTGTATTAATTATGTGCATAAATAAGAAAAAAACCTAGTATTCATCTTATTGTATATCTAGAACTAAACAGAACAGCACTGAGGAAGAAGCCCCCCCCCTCCCCAAATGTATATATAAAAAAATTAAAATAGAAAAAAATCATATTACAAAAGAGAGGTTTCTGGTTTGTTTAGGGGAGCTTAAGTCTCCTTGATGTCCTCTATTCTATTTCTTTTTTTTTTTTTTTTTTTTTTGGGTCCGGTCGTGGGGCCTGAACTCTGGGCCTGGGCGCTGTCCCTCAGCTCTTCAGCTCAAGGCTAGCGCTCTACCACTTGAGCCACAGCACCACTTCCGGGTTTTTTCTTTTTGCTTATGTGGTGCTGAGGAATCGAACCCAGGGCCTCAGGCATGCAAGGCAAGCGCTCTACCACTGAGCCACCTTCCCAGCCCTCTATTCCATTTCTTGATGGAGCCTCAATTGCCTTTTGGGTCTTTACTGCCTCCGCTTTCTGGGACACAGGCACCCTCTTGATGTGGGAGCTTGGTTGGCTGCGGCCTGGAATCTGCGGGATGCTGGGGGAGCTGGCCAGCGCAGGGGCGGAGCTGGGTCCCGGGCGTCTTTCTCCAGTAGCCCTGCAAGGTTTAGGAAAGGACCTGGGGTCTTTGCTCCCATCAGATAGGATCCCTCAGGGGTCAGGGGACTTTGGTTCCCCCAGGGAAGGGTCCCTGATGGATTACTCACGGGATCTGGAGCTGGTGTTGAACTGGCCGGAGGAGACCTGTCGAGGGGGTGCAGCAGCAGGCTCTCAGTGGGGGTCCGTGGGTAGCAGCGGGGGGCCTCTGGCAAGTCGGCTCTGTGGCATAGCCTTTGGTATGCAGGCTCCTGAGGCGGGGCCTCCAGGACGCGCAGGCTCAGGAGGCGGGGCCTCCAGAACGCGCAGGCTCAGGAGGTGAGGCCTTCGGCGTCCAGGCTCAGGTGACAAGGCCCGTGGCATGCCGGGAAGTGGCGGGAATTCTCAGCGACCGGCCGCGGGTAGCGACGGGTTTGGCTTCGGGCCGAATCTCAGTGGCGGTCCAGGCGCAGGCAGCAGCGGCGGTGGGTGGGGCGGCTTGGATCCGTGAGCTCTCACTGGCCCTCCACGCTGGAGGTAAGAGCTGGGCAGCGCGAGGACTCTTGAGGCTTGGGCGGTGCCGGGGCGGTGGAGGCGCGCGGCCTCGGGGTCCTCCCCGACTGCCTTGCTTGGGCTCCTCGGGTCCGGGGCTGCGCGCGCGCGCTCTGGCTTTGCGGTGGACCTCCCGCCCACGGTCTGACTGAGGGCGGCGTTTCGGGATGCGGCTTGATCTGCGGACAGTCCGAATGGTACGCACCTGTGGGCGCAAGGTGCGTCCTGGGCCCCGCACTCTGTGTGATCAGAGAACGGGCCGGTGGGACACGGCGCGCAGCGTGGAGAGGACTCAAGCCACGAAGGACGTTTAGCCAGGGCCGGAGGACTGTCACGTGTGTGCGGCAACACGGCGGGGGGGGGCTGCGTTGAGGTACACACGTGCGTGATCAGGCAAATAAGCAGTTTCATTCAATCGGTGACAGTGCGAAGGGGCCATTAACTGGAGAGCGAGCGTGTGAGAAATACTGATCTTGGTTGTGCACAGGGACCCAAGTCCCACACACAGCCAGGAGCCATGGACCCCCAGCTGATGCACCAGCTCTGGGGTTCTTGCCCTTGGAGCTACCCGAGGAACTTTAAAACACGTGCTGCTCCTTGGAACCATGCAAAACAGATTTTACTTCGTAAAACCTGTCAGACGTTTCTCATGGAAGCCAGGATTGATGTGTGAAGCCATGAGGACTCTGTGCAAAAAGAGGACAGAAAGTGATGGGGAGAGGCAAGAAGACAGGAGGCGGCTAGCCACAGCCCACGTCTGTATTTTGTTATTCTTCCAGGAAAATTCTGTCTTTTCGTAATGGGACAGAGTTTTATCTTATTCTTGTGTTACGGACATTCTTTAGTTTTGAAAATTGGAACAGGATAGTATTGGACTCTCCCTAAAAGCTGAGATCCCTAATACATGGAACAAGAACCATGACGGAATGTTGTGTCTGGAGTGACAGAATGACTGAACAGACCGGAGAGCTCTTTTCATTTATTTATTTTACCATTTCATAGCAATGCTTGTTGTGGGAAATTCTGTGATAGAGAAATGATGTATTCTTCTAATGTCTATTAGGAGAAAAAAATGGCCTCAGTAAAAAAAATTTCTTTGGCTTGTTACTAGAATAAGTGCATTAGAGTGAAAGCTGAAACTACAGCTTGAATCAGTACCCAAGAAACAAGAATCTCATAAAAGTAACGTTTTCCTTAAGATTCTCAGACACAGTGAAATAATACATATAGGAGACAATTTCTTTTTAGCTTATTTCCCCTAAAAACCTTCTGTCCATTTTTGTTCAGCAGCACAGTTTTCAGAATTTGCATATGGAGACTACTGGTCACCTTTAAGGCATAGGACACTTTACCTGCTCAGACATGTAGATTCTGTGAATCAAATCATGTGACTTCACTTTTATGATATAACATTACTATTAACATTTTTTTTTTTTACTAGGAACAAATTGATAAGTTTTGGGTATAGAGTATTCTGTTCCTTTTCTGACACTTTTACCTTTCCGTATTAATAGAAGTAGGAATAAGAGATTTGTTAAGCTGAGACATGGAAAAACAGCTCAGTGATGGAAGTGGTGCTTTACCTGTGCAAGGCCCTGGGTTTGAACTTCAGCACACACACATTCCACATACAAACATGCACATGCACATACCACATACATGCATACTTGCATGTAAACACACAAACACACATAATTTCTTTCAACTTCCATTGTGGAGGGTCATCAATCTTTCTTAACTTACATATACAGAATCATACCCAGATATGACTTTATGTATTAACTATATCTACGATTACTCCAGAGACTTGGAAAAACACTGAGAATTTCATTTATAGCATGTTTCACTTACAGGCCCTTGAAGTTTCTTGTTTAGTCCAGTTTTACTGAACCAAAGGGATTGTTCCTCTGAGAGAAATGTGAGAAATCCTGTGACTCACCCTTGTAATCTCAGCTACAGAGGAAGCAAAAGTATTAGGAGTTTTAGACCAAGGCTGCCTTGGGCAAAAAGTGCGAGACCCTTCATGAAAAATAGCTGGATCAAAAAGGGCTGAGGATGTGGCTCAAGTGATAGAGTATCTGCTTAGATAGCCTAAGGCTTCATTTAATGTTCTAGTACCTTTGACTCAAAAGTGTTAATTCCCTGGGGGTTATATTGATTTTTTTTTTTCAAGAAGAATTATTCATTAGCACTTTGTAAGGATGTTTGTCATTTAAAAAGTGTGACTTAATTGTACTTAAGTTCTTTAATGTACTTCTTAGTCCTCACAATTTTCCTAGGTAGATAACCATTATCCTCATTTTACAAGTGAGAGAGTAAACACAGAAGTTGAGTGACTTTCTCAGATTAGGGCACTGCTGACTTAGCTGCATATATCCAGAATCCATATTCTACCCACAATGAGTTATTGCCTCTTTGAAAGGGGAATGACTTAAAGTCAGTTCCTTTCCTCTAAATATGGACACTTATCTTTAATAGCAGAACAATGAATTTCATTACGTGATCAACTCTTTCCTATGTTCTTTTCTTTTTCTTTTTTTTTTTTTTTGTGGGTCGTGGGGCTTAAACTGGGCCTGGGTGGTGTCCCTGAGCTCTTCAGCTCAAGGCGAGCACTCTACCACTTGAGCCACAGTGCCACTTCTGTTTTTTTCTGGTGGTTTATTGGAGATAAGCGTCTCACGGACTTTCCTGCCCTGGCTGGCTTTGAACTGTGATTCTCAGATCTCAGCTTCCTGAGTAGCTAGGGTTACAGGCATGAGTCACCAGCACCTGGCTTCCCATATTCTTTAAATTAGAGTTTCAGATCCAGAGTCAAGGGTACAAGATGAAGGCATTGATTTCCATTATTAAGTCACAACCTCACAAACACTGGGAAGCCATTTTCCCCAGCTGTTTGTTATGAAAGTAAAAGAGAAACAACCCTAGGGCTGAGCTGGAGCTACTGGCAGAGCACTTACAAAGTAAGTTAAAAAGGAAAACAAGAAGAGTGAACTGTTTTGCATCCACTTGTTCACATTTCTTCCTGGTTTTTAGTTTTTCCAGGACTCTTCCATACTATAATAGTTTTAGGGGCAATAAAGTGTAATGTTTCCCATACTCATTCTTTTAGTGCTGTTGTGAATCGTGAGAAAAATATTCTATTTATGAGATTGTTTGTTATTGTAGTTTCAGTTCTTATTCTAATGTTTTTAGCCCTGATATTTATGCCAAAGATTCAAATTTCCTCCATTTTCATCTTCCTTTCATAATCACTGTGTTTCTCCAAATTTTCTTCCTTCTTTCTCTTTCCTACCTAACTTCTCTCCTCTCTTTTTTACTATTTGCCTCCTGCCTGCTATACTTTCCTTCCTCCATTCCACCCTCACTTTCTTCTATCCTCTCTCTCCTCCTTTTCCTTCTCTCTGTCCCATAGTACTACAACATTCCTCTCACAACCTCAAACAATTGGAGTGGTAAATGGTTGCCTCCTCTTCTTTACTCCCACATTAAGCAAGGCCCAAATGCTACTGACACACTACGTCATCACATCTGCAAGTGGTCTCCTCTTCTGTGTCTACTTTAGCTCTGCTCCATGCATCCCACTTTGGATCTGCTCTCCTAACTCATGTCTCACTTTGTAAATTCTTGCCAGTTTCTAGCTCAAGGGTAGCCATTAGGTTTCAATTTTTTTTTTTTTTTTTTTTTTTGTCATCATTACAGCGCTATGCTGGGAAGACTCAGGAAAAGCTTTTGGGCTTCATATAGAAAAGGCAAAAGTTCCTGATCAGATAGTGATGGTTACCACAGCAAAGAGCTGGGGAAGAACCTTCTTCTTTAGCTTCTCCTGGCATTGCTGTATCCATTTCTGTCAGAGCAGTGAATGAAAATGTACCCTTATTTGTTAGTGTTACTTGATTTAGCATTTGAACACCCCTAACCTCTTTGTCTTACCATCTTAGCTACATAATTTGTCACTGCTAACGAATCTACAATAGTGGGTCTTAGACTCAGTGTTATGAAGCATCAGTGAATGAGAGAGGTTGGGGGTGATAGTCAAAAAGGCCATGTAGAGTAGAGACAAATTGACCTAATGGAGGTCATGCTAGACCGGCAGCTCCCAGCCATCCTTATCCAGCAGCGTGGTGGATTATGAGCAATTTCCAGACTAGAGCTGGGCCCAGCCATAATTACTGACATAATTGTGAGCTAATCAAATTGTTGTTATGTTGTGCTACTAAATTTGGGGTGGCTTGTTGTGCAATCCCAAACAGCCAATACACAGGGTTCACAGCTGCATTTTTTTGGTCTCAACTTGGATGTAACATCTTTGTCAAAATCATTTCTGAGCCCCATTGTAGGCAACTTTACTTTAGAAGAGTGTTTTATGTACCATATTATTACTCATAGTCAAGTATTAGAATGATCTGTGCATTATCTCTGTCTTACATTGCATTATAAAATGTGTGTGTGTGTGTGTGTGTGTGTGTGTGTGTGTGTGTGTGGTGGGGTGCTGGGGATCAAATGCAGGGTCTGATGCATGCTTAGGCAATTGCTCTACCACTGAACCACATCTTTAGCTCAGATTGTAAGATTTTAGGTAAGGAACTTTGGCTTATGAATTGCTAAAGAAATTTAATCCTTCAGTGCAAATGTCTTGTATTCCACAGATGCTTAGAAAGTATTTCTAAGTTAATGAAGGAATGGATTTTACTGGAGATCGCAATCCATAAAATACATATATTCTTTGTTCTAGATAGCACTGATCTGAAGGGTAGTTTGTTTTGGTGTAGTTTGTTTTCCTCACCAATTCTTTGCCTGCTATTGTTTCTAACATATTTATAAGATGATTTCTTTGTTGCTTTGTATGTCCCTCCCCCATGATATAACCTCCAGTTTCACTGTATTTGATGGTATAATTTGTGGAGGGGAAGGGAAAAACCAAATCATTTAAATAGGGATACAGGTGGACCCATCACAGCAATCAGATACACAAGTTGTTATGTTGAAAAATGAACTTTACCACTTTGGCCGGGGGGGGGGGGGAGGTGGGTGGGGGATGAGGAGGGATATGGGGGGCTGGAGCGGGGGCGATGGGAAGGGATAGGAAGCAGAAACAAAGGAGTAAGCAACAATGCTTTATAAGAAATGCACTCATTATCTTGCTCATGTAATTGTAACTCCTCTGTACAGTATTTTCATAATTAAAAAATGACAAAATTCATGATCATTGTTTTAAATGTACTGTGTGATTTTTTGTTTCCTTTGTATGTTCTTCCCCCTATGGTATATCCCCTGTTGTCACTGTACTTGATTTTGGTACCCTGCATCTTGTATATACATTTGTCTCATCTGGGGAGTGGAAAGGGAATAATAAACGCTGAAACAAGGACACAGGATGACGCATTGCAACAGTGATACCCACAGGACAGTATTTTGTAAACGGACTTTACAACTTTGGGTGAGGGGGTGGGAGGTGGGGGAGAGAAGGGTTAATGGGACAACAACAAGGGAAGGGGTAACAATGATCGACAAGTAATGTACTCATTGCCTTATTCATGTAACTCTAACCCCTCTGTACAGAATCTTTACAATAAAATAAAATTAAAATAAAAACACTGGCATTTTGAAGTACTGTTGTCCTCTTTACAGTGTTAATAGCTTTGAAATGTGAAATTCTTTTTTTTCAGTGCAAAGTGGAGAAAAATAAAAGCATCCTGAAGAAAGTTGAAATGTGCTTCACATTTCTAGAGGTTGTTAAAAATGACACATTATTATCTTACATGGTACCATTTTCAGTTGAATCTCCTCAAGCTTTCACTTTTGCTACCTGTATGCCTATTGTCAAGAAACATGGATTATGCTAATTTTCTAAGATTCTATTTCTATGATAATACTAATTTCTATGATTAAGGAAAAAGTTGATTAGAATTGTAAGTAAACTGAAAGCCACTACAATCTGAACGAGTCTAAGAGCCTCTTCCACCGTATGAAATGTATGCTTTATTCCATGACCTTTAGGTCACATAGGTTATTCCCTATTTTTGACTATGTTTTAAGTTTCAGATTGCATGGAATGTGATATTGAATCTAGTGTCTGAAAAGCAGAAATAATTCAATTTGATTTGAGATACTCATTGCACTAAAATATAAAAAGATTTGTAGTTTAGCTAAGAAATCATCTATTAACTGGTATGTTGCTTACATTAGTCAGGATGAGTTAATAGGTTTGCTGTGGTAACAAATGACTTCCTTATCCCTAGATCTTAGTTGCTTAACTTGTAAACATTTATTTCTTATAATGTAAAGTATATTCCTGGTCTGATAATTCTGCGAGGTTGGTTTCTTTCATCGGTTACTTAGCAGTCTTGCAACCTGGCATCTGGGTCACATGGCAATCAGGGTTGCAAGAACAGAGGAAGGGAGACCACACCCCCTCTCAAATGCCTCAGTGTTAGATATTTCAGTCTAGAAGTGACACATGTCACTGCCACTCACAGCTCATTTGCCAGTACGTATCAGAGGGGAATGTATAACCTTGCTATATGTTCACAAATGAGTAGAGAACCACATATGAATGAGTGCTGCAAGTCTCAACCACAGTGACCTTGGGCAAGTTACTCAACTTTATTATAAGGGGAGTTGGCTTTGGTCCCTTCAGAATTCTACCTCTTGTCACAATCTCTTTTGTCTAAGTATTTGTTTTCTTCTATTAGTTTTGTGACTTTGATTAGTTATGTGCATTATATTGCTGTTACTCTGAGGTCATCAAATAATATTGGCAATAGACACATGTTTACGACGTGTTGGGTAGCTGATAGCTAAACTAGAGCAAATGATGCATTGCTTTTCTTTGTTTTCAGAATTGGGGATTACACTTGCTAAGGCAGGAACTGTAGCACTTGAGTCACCTTTGGCACTTGAATTTATTTTAGCTACAGGACCCACAGTTACTTAACCTTTTTATGACTCAGGTTGTGTGCGTGTGTGTTTGTGTGTTTGCCAGTCTTGGAGCTTGAACTCAGGACCTTGGCACTATCTCTGAGCTTTTGTGTTCAAGGCTAGTGCTCTACCACTTTGAGCCACAGTTCCAAATTTAGCTATTTTGGTTATTAAGTAATAAGAGATAAGAATCTAACAGACGTTCCCTTCTGGGCTGGTTTTGAACCACATTCCTTAGATCTTGGCCTCCTGAGTAGTTAGGATTATAGATATGAACCACCAGTACCCATCTATGGCCCAGTTTTTTTTTTTTAATTCCAATGTAGACTGAGAATGGAAGATAGACAGTGCTATCTCATACAGTTATTGTATCCATTAATTAAGCTATTCATGCAATGTTCTTACTGCCTGTAGCATACTAAGAATTCCATAAATTTATTTTATTTCCTCTTAAAATGTGTGTATGTTATAAAAGGTGTCTATGATCTTTGTTGTGTCTTAATAAATGTCTACGTGTAAGATAAAATTGTCAATAAGTTATTAGGATTTTAATTATTGTCCTTCTTGGCATGGTTAGATAGGCTGGGCCAACTCACCCAAGTTTCTCTCATCTATTGCGGCATGAAATGGAATCATGTTTATACCTCATGTAGTAGATGTGGCTCCAAACCTCCAGCCTTGGTGCTGACACCTAAGATTGCTCTGACCTCCAAGCTCAAGATTCTTGTCTTGTTTTCCCTATCACTTAGCTCTGGTTTTCTTTGGAAGACTTACTTGATTGATTCCTTGGAATCTTGAGAAGCTTACTTCCCACAAGTGGGAGTTTCCAACCCTAACCTCAGCCCCTCAGAACCCAAGCTCTACCTCCACCTCCAGGCCACATTGAGTCTTGGTCCTAGCCTCCACAAAATGAAGGACAGATCAGATAGAATCTTTTATTCTATTGGCCATACCTTGAGACAGTTTGAAGCATGCACTTTTAAATTCATGATTATGTCTTTTTCTTCTCCCATATTTCTTCCATCTCTTTACTTTGCCTCTGGTGAAATGGCTAAGCACACCTTTTCCTCCTTGGAGATATTCCTGATTTTCCTCCTTGTGATGATGATTGTCATCACAGTAGCCCTTCTCAGCCTCTTGTTTATCACCAATGGGACCATCAAAAACCACAAAGGTAAGTGTAATGAATTTCCTTGGATGAGATCCCTAGGCTTGAAGGAAATTTCTTGATGACCAAGAAGATGAGCAAGTGTTGCCTGATAGTTCAATGTGTATGTAAAGAGCCTGAGATGGCCCTCTCCCTCTTACATTAATTACCTTGCCTGAATTGATAGCAATTTTTTTTATCATATCTACCTTTGTCCCCCAAATACTCAGTCCACAGATACAGGCATGTATTTGCCTTCATCTTCCAAAGCTCAGGAATCTAGGCTCTAATCCTGCTCTTTTTTTTTGTTTAATTGTGAAAATACTGTACAGAAGGGTTACAATTACATGGGCAAGATAATGAGTACATTTCTTATCAAACATTGTAGCCTCCTCCTTTGTTTCCCCTTCCCATCCCTTCCCGTCCTCTCCCCAACCCCCACCCAATCCTCCTCCCCCTCCCACAAAAGTTGTAAAGTTTGTTTTTCCACATAACGACTTGTACATCTCATTGTTGCATTGGATCCACCTGTATCTCTATTTAAATGATTTGTTTTTTCCCTTCCCCTCCACTAATTATACCAACCTCAAATACAGTGAAAGCAGGGGTTATACCATGGGGGAGGGACATACAAAGCAACAAAGAAATAATCTTATAAATGTGTTAGAAACAATCACCTGAAAGGAAAAAAAAAAACATTTGAATACATATCTTAGGGTTCATTTCCCTAACATCAACTTATCTGACCTTTTCTGCTTGAATCAGACGTATACTAGTTATTGCAAATAAGGGAAACCATGGGTAATCCTGCTCTTTGCTTTATTTTTGGCATGATCTCTGGGGAGCAAAAGAAGAAAGGAAGGCCCATGGGAAGTCAGTCTGTGCAAAGCTCTAGGAAGGGCATCTCAAATTCAAGTCCTTACAAGGGTCTATCAGGCTCTGTGAACACGGAGTGGATAGGTTCCAGCATAAAGTAGGAACAGAGGGAATTCTGGTGCAGGAGACCTGATAAGGTCTCAGTGCTTGTTGTCATGATGTTATGTAGTCTTCAGATCTTCCAAGTTTTCAACAAACAACAGCAACAAAATTGGAATGTGAGGATATCTTTTGATTGTTTAGTGTTTTTTTAAAAATGTAATGTTGGAATCAGGTTTAGCTCTTGAAAGCTATGAAGACTACAAAAGCTGTGGGCAATGAATGGGTCTTTACTTGAACCTCAGTTTCAGTTAACTGAGTGGAAAAGCAGGAGATTGCATTCTGTGACCAAAGTAAAGGGAGAGGTGGCTTCAGACAAAATGGGAAAGGAGATGGAATCTTTCATTTTACTTTTCCCTTTTGTAGCCTCTACTCGTCTCTGTTTGGGCCTGGTTTTTGGTATTTGGGTGAGATAGATGGCTCTAAGTTTTTCTTTCTCTTTAGATGGGCTATAGCAAAAGTGGCCAGTATGCACGGGGTCTCCTCACAAGGCTGTATAGCCGGGCTTTCATCCTGGCAGAACCCGATGGATCAAATCGAATTGTGTTTGTCAGTGTTGAATTAGGCATGATGTCACAATGACTCAGGCTGGAGGCAAGCAATTGATGGAAAGAAAGAAATTGTGATTTAATGTAAAGTCTGTGGATGAATGTGATGGGAACTACTTCTTGACAGTTTAGTAGGCAATGGTATATGAATGGTCATTATTACAATCCAAGTGATCTTGGTCAAAATTTGCTTTTAGTTCTGCAGATCACTCATCATCATTTTGAATGCTAGTGGTTCTTTGAAAGCTTATTATGTATCATGTGACCTTTATATATGCTCTCTCATTTAATCATCCAGGTTAGATATTTGAGAGTGAAATAAATCACTAATCTTTCCTTTAGCCTCTCCAGCCATTGAGAATAGATAGAAGGAATCTGAGGAAAATGAAACAAGATGAATCAGATGAAACAAGATTGATTAGGAGTTGGCCACTGTAGAAACTGGGTTAAATAAGGGTAGTTCATTGTATTATTCTGGTTATTCTTGTATGATTATTAAAATTTCTGTAATAGTAAGTTAAAAAGACTTTCTTATCACTCTCTTAATCTTCATATTTTATTATAGAATATGATTTTATTATAGAATATGATTTGTATGATTTTCCTTAAATTTAGATTTCATTACTTACCTGTGATATTTGGCCTTAAGAGAAATATACATGGAAAACGTACCTAGGTTGTCTGAGGCCTTAAGGAGCAGAGAAAGATAAAGGGAAGGAGGAGGAAAGAGGAAGTGAGGAAGTGAGAAATACAGGTATTGTGGAAAAGAGAGGAAGCAGAATAAAGTACATTGCCATGTCTCTCTCTAAGGAAGTTTTGAAGCCTTGATTCAGTGCTATTTTCTGCAGAGGATCAGGTCACAATGAGCAAATGCCCTCTGTTAATATCTGCTTACATATTTTGAAATGTGAGATACAACAGACTGGAGCCCTGGCGAAAACAATAACAGTCAATTTAGGTTATCCAGTATTGTGTTTTCTTAACCTCACCCAAGATTGCTTTTTTTTTTTTTTTTTGGTCGGTCATGGGGCTTGAACTCTGGGCCTGAGTGCTGTCCCTCAGCTCTTCAGCTCAAGGCCAGCACTCAACCACTTGAGCTACAGCGCCACTTCAGGTTTTCTGGTGGTTTATTGGAGATAAGAGTTTCACGGACTTTCCTGCCTGGCTGGCTTTGAACCAAGATCCTCAGATCTCAGCCTCCTGAGTAGCCAGGATTACAGGTGTGAGCCATCGGCGCCCGGCTAAGACCACTTTTTTTGATGCTTCTTTTTGAGGGGCTGGTAGGGTGGGGTAGAAGTTGAGATGACTCAAAGATACTATTGTCTCTTGGGAGTGAAGTGGAGGTCTCATCTGAGGAAACAGGAGGGACTGGGTCATTAAGTATGTTTCTCTCACCTATGTTTACAACTGAGCCTTGAGGTGTCTCTATGTTTAGTCCTCTATCATGAAAAATGTAACTGAACCATAGAGAAGTTAATTCACTTTCCAAAACTCAGGCACTTAGGAAATGGTAGAACTAGGTTCTGAATACATGTGTGCTTGAGCCAATAGTCCATATTCTTCAAAGAGATGTAATTCTTTTTTGTTGTTGTTGTTAATTTTTTATTGTGAAAATACTGTACAGAGGGGTTACAATTACATGGGCAAAGTAATGAGTACATTTCTTAGCAAAGCATTATTGTCTCCACCTTTGTTTCCCCTTCCCATCCCTACCCCCCTCCCCCCTAACTTTCCCCTTCCCCCTCCCTCCCAACCGCCAAAGTTGTAAAGTTTGTTTTTTGACATAACAACTTGTACATCTCATTGTTGCAATGGGTCCAACTGTATCCCTATTTAAACGGTTTGTTTTTGCTCTTCCCCTCCACAAATTATACTAACATCAAATACAATGAAAGCAGGGGTTATACTGTGGGGGAGGGACATACAAAGCGACAAAGAAATCATCTTATAAACATGTTAGAAACAACCTCAAGAAAGAAAAAAAACATTTGAATACTTATCTTGGGGTTGATTTCAACTAACATCAACTTATCTGATCTTTTCTGCTTGTCTCAGACATATACTAGATATTGCAAATAAGGGAAACCATAGGACCTATGTTTCTTTGGGCCTGGCTTACTTCACTTCATATAATTTTTTTCCAAGTCTTTCCATTTCCTAACAAATGAGGCAATGTCATTCTTTCTGATGGAGGGATTGAATTCCATTGTGTATATATACCACATTTTCTTGATCCATTCATCTACTGAGGGGCATCTGGGTTGTTTCTATATCTTAGCTATGGTAAATAATGCTGCAACAAGCATAGTTGTGCTGGTAGCTTTAGTATGGTCTTGTTTGTGATCATTTGGGTAAATGCCCAAAAGTGGGATTGCTGGGTCATAGGGGAGCTCTATGTGGAGACTTTTGAGGATCCTCCATACTGCTTTCCAAAGTGTTGAACAAGTTTACACTCCCACCAACAATGCAGTAGGATTCCCTTATGTCCACATCCCCTCCAGCATCTGTTGTTATTAGAGTTCTTGATTATAGCCATTCTAACTGGGGTGAGATGGTATCTCAATGTTGTTTTGATTTGCATTTCTTTTATGGCTAGGGAGGTTGAGCATTTCTTCATGTGTCTATTGGCCATCCTACTTTTCTCTTCAGAGAAGAGAGACATAATTCTTTTAGATGGATGAAATGCCTGAATCACTTCTTTTATTAAAAGGAACTTTGCCAGACCTAGCAGAAGCCACAAAGCCAAGGGAATCAGGAATCCACATCTTCTGTGAGGCTTTTGTGTTGAGACTTAGGAACACATATGTAGTCATAACCCACAGGAGTATAATGGCATATTAGTTTTCTATTACTGTGTAATAATTAATCTGCCTACAAATAGAGAGGCTTATAATATAAGAATATTATTCTACAAAGGCATATGAATTAGAAATTCAGGACTGGCTTGGCTATGAGGTTTTGTTGTAGGTTGTCTGTCGAGGTGAAGGCAAAGAATACAGACATCTGAAGGCTTGACTTCGGCTGCAGGATCCAATTCTAAGATAGTTCCCTCCTGTGGTTGTTATTCAGAACTCCATATCCAGATGGATCCCTCAGAGGGAATCACTCAGGAAAATGAGTGAGGAGGAAGCCACAGTCCTTTTCTGACCTACTTTCAGAAATTACACACCATTACTCTCGCTCTATTTCTCCAGTCACTAGGCCCCACACACATATAAGGGTAAGAAAATTTAGCCCTAACACTTTGAAGGGAGATATATCAAATCATTTGTGGACATAGTTTTTAAAGATCATCACAAGAGCAAACAGGAAATAAAAAATAATAAAAGATTTTCATTGTATAAATGATAATGGAGTGTGCAGAATTTTAAATGGGCAAAATAGGGGAAGGCTGAGATTAGATGGAAGCTATTATGAACACAAAGTTGCAAAGGAGGGATATAGACTTTTTTGAGGGGATAGAGGAGTTATATTAGGACAAAGATGTATAGAATTAGAGATGTATATGAATGATGTATTGCTTATAATTGTGCAGACCCTGTGATTCCAGGTATTTTAAAATAATACACTGGGTAATATGTAGTCTTTAAAAATTCTTGTGTAATATACACACAATTATTATATTTGGATGATTAACCAGTTAGAGTTGTTTCATATGGACTTGGATAAGGGGGAACTACAAGTGAGTAGATATTGGCAGATTGTTTAATATTGAGGTTCTATTGATAAGAGTCCCATTGGGAAAATAGTAATAGTACCAGGTATTTCAAGCAGAGGGAATTAAATACAGGGGATTTTACAAAGTATTGGAAGTCTGAAAAATACAAGAAAGGGAAGGTGGAGTCACAGAAAAGGTTTTTGAACTTTGCCTGATAGTTTTCTCTATATAATATGAGACTGGTTAAAAAAAGTCTCAATCCAATGGAATGGCAGTGAGATCCCATGGTAGTTGTAGGTAAAATTAAATGCCATTTAATTGCATAGTATTAATGATCATCCAGATAATCATTCCAGTTGCTTTTTATATTAATTTAGTTGTTGAAACAACTCTATGAGGGAGTTGCTGATATGTAACACTGAATAGATTGGGAAACAAAATTGCAGAAGATCAAATAACTTATCCAAGGTTCTAAAGCAAGAAACCTTTAGAGCTAGGATTCAATGTTAAGCTTCTTGAATAGTGCCAGAAAGCATCTTCATTACCACTGAGCTACACTGCTTTTCTGGGGGAATCAAAGATGGCTCCAATTGGGAATGTTGGGGTCATCAGCAAACATGGAAAATCAAAAGGTAGAATTTGGGGTAGAGTAAGGAGAGGAGAAGGGTTTCATGTTGGTTTGTAAATATTATCCAGTAACTATTTCTTCCTATGTTTACCTTTACCTACTTTCTGAAGCCTGATGGGGAGATATTTAAATAATCCACTTAGTTACCACAAGTTAGCTCAAGGAAAGGCTTGAAAACATTGGAGCTAAGTGCTATTAGACTTATTTGCAATGCCTAGGCTTAGGCAGCATTAAGACTGATGACATTTCCAGTGTGAATGAAGATTAGGGAGCATCTCTGATCACTGAAGCCGGGAAGGGAAACGGTGATTTTCTACTTCTTTTTTCTCAAGGGTGCCAGCAATAGGAAATGGAATGGAAACGTAAGACAAGCCACACACATTAATGTATCTACTTTGTTCTGTTTTAAAATACCCTTCCTTTCACCAGAATGGACACTCCATTGTTTATAATGGCTATTTATATACATGGTTATTGTATGATTATTTGTTTTTCTTTCTCCCCTATACCCACCCCCTCTCCCAGAAGTCCTATGTATTGGATCCTTTATCTCACACGTGGGTTTAGGATAAGATATCTATGTGCTCTTTGTAGACCTTCAGTTGTAAGATTCAGGATTTATGCTATCTTGTCCTGGAGCTTGAACTCAGGTCCTGGGCCATTGTCCCTAAGCTTTTTTTGGTTAAGGCTAGTGCTCTACCACTTGAGCCACAGCACCACTTCTGGCCTTTTCTGAGTAGTTTAGTAGACAAAGAGTTTGACAGCCTTCCTGCCTGGACAGGCTTTAAACCAAGATCCTCAGAGCTCATCTCAGCCCCCTCCGTAGCTAAGTTTACAGGTGTGAACCACCAGCACCTGGGTCATAATTGCTACCTTTTAAAAAATTTTATTATTAATTAAAAATATGTATTTACTGTAAAGATACTGTACAGAAGGGTTACAGTTACATGAGTAAGGTAATGAGTACATTTCCTATAGAGCATTGTAACCCCCTCCTTTGTTTTTCACCTACCAACCCTCTCCCCTCCCAAGTTGTAAAGTTCGTAGTGTCTTGTACATCTTGTTGTAGGGTCTTGTCATAGTGTCTTGTACATCTTATTGTTACAATGGCTCAACCTCTATCCTTATTTCAGGATTTTGTTATTTCCCTTCCCCTCCCCAAATTTGAAAAAATGTACACACACACACATACACACACACACACACACACACACACACACACACACACACACATAATGTAGGGCATCAGAATCAAATAGAGTGAAAACAGGGGTTATACCATGGGGGAAGAACATTCAAAAGAAACAAAAAATCACTTTACATTAATAAGAACAGTGACAAAGATAAAACCTCTTGTGTCCCTATCATAATTTTAAAGAGATTGATTCTTGACTAGTCATGAAAAAATACACTTATTTAAAAATCCTCCTGTTATAGTTCTTTTTGACTATTATTATTGGGATAGTTTATTCATTCTTCACTTACTCAAAAGACAGTTTTATTGATGTTCAAAATCATACAATTTGGCCATAATGCCTTTACTAAACCTACTTTATCCATGTTTAGCCATGTTGCCTACAACAAAACAGTATCTAACAGTATAGAAAGAGAAGAAAAACTATTTGACTTGTTTTACAACCAAAGGACTCAGTTTTCTTTCTTAAATTAAATTTAATTTAATTTTTGTATGTTTTTTATTGTAAAACTGCTGTACAGAGGGGTTACAGTTACATGAGCAAGGTGATGAGTACATTTCCTATTGAGCATTGTTGCCTCCTCCTTTGTTTTCCCCCTACCATCCCTTCCCTCCCACCTCTACAACTACTACCTCTTCCTCTTCCCCCGAAGCTGTAAAGTTTGTTTTCAACATAGTGTTTTGTACATCTCATTGTTACAATGGGTCAACCTCTATCCTTATTTAAGAATTTTAGTTTTTCTCTTCCCCTCCCTGAATTAGAGAAGGGTGTATACAAGATGCAGGACACCAACATCAAATACAGTGAAAATAGGGGTTATACTGTGGGGGAGGAACATACAACCAAAAAAAATCATGTGGTACATTATAAATATGTTAGAAACAATAGCAAGAAAGAAAAAAGATATTTGTGTCTCTATGTTCGGGTTAATTTCACTTAACATCATCTTATATAGTCATATGTACATAACTTTTGGCCTTTTCTGCTTGTACTAGTTTTTGCAAATAAGGGACACCATGGGACCTATGATTCTTTGGGCCTGACTTACTTCACTTAAGATAATTTTTTCCAAGTCTTTCCCCATTTCCTAACAAATGGGGCGGTGTCTTTCTTTCTGATGGAGGCATAGAATTCCATTGTATATGTATACATATATATGTATATATATATGTATAATGTATATATACATATGTATGTAAGTGTGTGTGTGTGTATATATATATGTATATATATATATATACATATATATATATACCATATTTTGTTGATCCATTCATCTATTGAGGAGCATCTGGGTTTGTTCCATATCTTACCTATAGTAAATAATGCTGCAATAAACATAGTTGTGCTGTTAGATTTAGTATGGCCTTGTTTGTGACCATTTGGTAAATGCCCAAAAGTAGGATTTCTGGGTCATAGGGGGGCTCTATGGGGAGTCTTTTGAGGAACCTCCATACTGCTTTCCAAACTGGTTGAACAAGTTTACACTTCTACCAACAATGCAGTAGGGTTCCCTTTTGGCCACATCCCCTCCAGCATCTGTTGTTGATTATAATCATTCTAACTGGGGTAAGGTGGAATCTCAATGTTGTTTTGATTTGCATTTCTTTTATGGCTAGAGAGGTTGAGCATTTCTTCATGTGTCTATTGGCCATCCTTATTTCCTCTTCAGAAAAGTTTCTCTTTAAGTCTTTATCCCACTTATTTATTGGGCAGTTGTTTCTTTGAGGATTTGTTGTTGCAGGATTTAAGTTTTTGAGTTCCAGGCATATTTTAGATGAGACCTTTGTCTGTTGTATGGCTCGTGAAGGTCTTCTCCCAATCTGTGGGCTTTCTATTGATCTTGCTAGCTATGTCCTTTGCCATGCAGAAGCTCTGCAATTTCATGCAATCCCATTTGTCCAATTTTCTTTGATTTGTTGTGTTTCTGGGTCTCTATTAAGAAAATTTCGGCCTGTCCCAAGGAGACCTAAGGTTTCTCCTACTTCATCCTGTAATGTTTTCAGAGTGTCTGCTTTGACTCCGAGGTCTTTGATCCATTTGGAGTAGATTCTGGTGCAGGGTGATATATAAGGATCTAGCTTTAGTTTTCTACAGGTGATTAACCAATTTTGCCAGCACCGTTTACTGAAGAGGCTGTCTTTCTTCCATTCTATGTTTTTAAAGATTAAGTGGCTATAGGTCTGTGGGTTCATTACTGGCTTTTCAATTCTATTCCATTGGTCCTGAAGTCTGTTCTTGTGCCAGTACCAAGCTGTTTTGATTGCTATGGCTTTGTAGTAGAGTTTGAAATTTGGTATAGATATTCCTCCAGCACTATTCTTTCTGTTAAGGATCATTTTTGCTATTCGGGGGTCTTTTATTGTTCCATATGAATTTTTGGATTGCTTCTTAATGTTATAGTTCTTTAGGAATGAAATGAATGTGGGTAAGAGGTGTTTAGTGGACTTAGAGTTCTTTATAGTCTACAACATTCCTGTCTAGTTGTTGAATTGTATGACATCAGCATTTGACTTAGGCAATTTTCTCTCTGTTTACAGACTTTTCTTATTCATGAGTGTAGTAGTTACAGGATGAAAGAGTATGTGGGAGGGAGAGCAATTGAGGCTGGAGTAAGGGCCAAACAGAAGGAACCCATGTGCTGCTCAGTCAGAGTGATGCTAGGGATGCTCTCCCACATTTCCTTCCCATACTCACTTGAACCATAGCATTGCTTGCATGGACAAGGTAGTCTAACGATTAGTTTTTTGAGCATGAAAGGGTTAAGGAGGTATGATAATTTGTGAAATCTTCTTTCTGCTTTAGTGACTGCACAACTGGATTAGGCATGTATAGCTCTGCAGCCAAAATGAAATAGATTTCATTTTTTATATGTTCATTTTTATGTGTTCAATATCTAGTACTTAAGCTGCTAATCTTCTATGGACCAAGATATGGACCAGAAATGTATTGTACATGTTCACAATAATGAATTATTAAATATTCAGTAATGCTGTAAGTTGGTTGTTAAATTGGTAGTATGATCATGACCTGAGGTTTCATAGCACAGAAATCAGCAAACAACATGGATGAGGGCTTTTTAATTTTTTTTAAATTCCCAGAGAGTTTATCTGAATGTGCCACACTCAAGGCCATCATTGCTAATGTTTGCTTTGGGTTTGATACTTTTGTTGGGTTATTTTAATGATCTCTCACAAAGAAGCCATAATCATAACCAAACTTTAGATTATCAATGGTTGTGGCATATCAGAAATGGATACTCAGCAGCATTACTAGTTTTCCATTTTCTTGAGACATGTATTTTGATGTTCATTAGCTAATGCCATGGACATTTACTGGGAATCTTTGTGTTAGTTATCAATTGCTGAACAACCAGTCATTCAAACATCTAAAGACTTAAAGCAATAACAATCATGCATTACAGCTGAGGGTTTCTGTGGATTGGGTGATTCTGACTTGTGTCAGAAGAGGAATGGCATGTTACCACTTCTGGGCCATGAGGCAGCATGCAGATGTTGGCTGGGGTGGCAGTTGTTTGCATACTTGATGAAGGCTGGTGAATGTATTACTGTGGTTGCTCACTCACCTGGCTGGCATGTTAGTTCTTACTGGGTAGAGTTTTTCTTCACTTGGGCCTTTGCTGAGATTGGAAGCCAGCCATTGGAAGGATACCCTACTCCCTGTCCCTTGGTCCTTACACATAGTGCCTAGTTTCCCTTGGGTGTAATAGTCCATGTCTGGAAAAACTAAATTCTTCTTCTCAGAAAGTGAGGCAATAGAGTAGCTAAGAGGTGTCTGAAAAATCTATTTATTATGACTGCCATGCTTTTCCTGGGGGCATTGCACAACAGATTTCTTCCTTCATGCCTCTGCTAAACAGTGCCCCCTTTTAGGAAGATCTTTGCAGCTAACGCCCATCAACACCATCCTTATTTAGGAACGTTTTCTCTTCATAGCATTTGTTATTATATCATAGTATACTGCATATTTGTTTATTGTGTTAATCCCTCATTAGAATGAAAGCATCTTCCAGGCAGAAATTTATTGTGTTTCTCTTGCTTAGTATTCTAAGCTTTGATATTATTAATATTGTGCATTGAATAACAATTGAGTAAAGGTATTGGTTAAAGAGACTTGATCTGGAGTTTGGCTCTGCTATTCATGAAATCAATGGGAAAATCTTATAAGTTATATACATTTCAGTGTTCTCATCTAAAAAGGAGAGCTAACAATGCCTACTCTTTGGGATTGTTGTATTTAAACATGATATAATATGTATAAAATACCTAACTTTGTTCATCTAGATATTGCTATTATTACTATATATGTATTAATATGATAATATAGTGAACCATGAAAGGGCTGCTGGCAAGAAATTTTAATGGGATGGAGCAGTGACTGAACTCTCCTCAGAGGCCTTTTCTCATTTTCTTTTCTTAATCCTCTTATTTTTTTCATTTTCCTTGAAGGTCCTCAGCAGATTAAAGAGTAAATATGGGTCCCTCTACAGAAGAGATAATGTTACCCTGAGTGCCACTTATCCACACTCAGGTCCAGCTGGGTATTTCCAGTACACTCTATTTCTCATCCTCAGTGAAGGATTTAGCAATCAGACCTTTGAGTATTGGTATTGTGAAGGTAGGCAAAGAGCCCTGGGGCAAAGAGATCCAGAGACTGGGGTCTTGTTTACTATGGTTTACATGCATTTCAGGAGTGGTTTGGCATGATACAGTATTAGTACCTATCTTCCTTTCTCCTTCCTCATATTAGCAGACCCAAACCTGTCAACTAGCCTTCATATCTAAAAGCTAAGAGATGAGATTTAGTAAGGAAATCAGGTCTATTCAAGGATGTCATGTAGTGGCAGGATGAGGTGATCATCACTTCTAAAGTCCATCTTGGAACTCAGTAGAGAAGGGGCTTTTAATAAGGATGAAAAGGAGGTACAGTGGAACAGTAGAGGAACACTGCATGCTGTGTTGGGTTTTCTTAATACTATGTCCATATTTTTTCCCTCTGTCCAGAACATTACTGTGAACCTTGACTTCCCATTACTAGTTACAGACACATTATTATTCTCCAGGTTAAACCTCAATTTGCATGATTCATTTAAGTTTATGCATAGAAATAAAGAATAAGGAAGACATCACACATTCTGGCGTTATTTGAAGGTCACCAATTGTTCTGAATTCTTTAAATCTAAAGAAAGATTATTTAATATTTAGTAACAATCCTTATAATTTTAATATTTATTTCTGTTTAATTATTATCTTTTAAAGTAGTTGTACAATGGAATTGCCATCTAACAAAACAGTTTATGAATATAACATATCCATCCCTGTCCTACCCATCCCTTCTCTTACTCTTTTTAATTTTGTAGGATAGATATTGGATTCTTGACTACTTTCTTCCCCTCTTCATCCTTCTACTCTTTTCTCTTTGACCTGATCCCACCCCCTTTGAATATCCACATGCTGGTGTTTTCTTTTGCTAAGGAATTAGATTAATCCATTAATCCTTTAGATGTTTTTATTTGTGTACCCTTTAAAAGCCAGATAGAGGTCCACTCCCAGATGAGTTATACTCCATCCTCTGTCTACCATGCTATTATTTTGTTGCATAAGTGTCATGAGTGAGCTATATTAGAAACATACATGATATATCTATATCTTTTCACAATATCAGGACTTACTGAACAAGAGAACATTTTTAAGCAACGTCAATTTTGTTGGTTATAAACTGTCAAGTACTACTGATTTCATTTGGTAGTCCTAGACACTGGTAATTACCAGTTGTTTTATTCTAATTTTAACTTTTAATATTAACTCTCAGCAATACAGTATATTTACACATACAGTATATTTACACATACCTATACACATACAGAGAATGGCTACAAAAAGTTAATAAACCCGTAGAGTTCAGAAGGGCTGTGCTAAATAGCTGGAGAGCTGATATAGATGGAAGAAAGAAGTTTCTGTGCAAACCATACAGGATATTTTAGGAGACCCAGGATGGAGCTGTTCAAAGCATACAGTTGTCAAATGCAGGTCCATGTGGCAGGCAATTTCAAATGTCACTTGGAAGTGAGCTATGTCCAAGTCACAGGCAGGAGGAATTGCACTTGAGCCAGAGCCTGGAGACAGAGCCATTGGTTCTTCACTGTGGTAATTTCCTAGACAAGGCTTAGCACCATGTGTCTCCACACAGCATGTCTTCCATTTTAACTAGAAAGACTGTTTCTATTTACCTCCAGATTGACAGCAACCATGTGTTCTATAGCCTTTTCCCTACAGTGGGATGTGAGAGATATAGGAAATCATTTACAGAGCTTTCTCATTACATTGACTAGGTCATTATACCCACCATGATGTCTAAGGTTACCATAACTTTATTATTTTTTAACTTTCAGAGCATTGACATAGCACACACAAATATGAAACCTGGGAGAATATTTATTAATAAAGGAAATGTTGCTGGTGTGCAGATCAACTGAAGCCCCACTTCTTACCTTCAGAATCCACAATCTGAGAGAACACAATAAGAGGAAATTGTCAAAATAGGATCAATGCATTTCCCTTAGAAAAGAGCAACAAAATCTTAGTCCAGAATTGTTAGGTGGTGGAATGGTAGAATCCTAAGGTATTATTAATAGTATATGTTTTTTAGACATGTTGAAGGCAAGCAGGAAAACTAAAAATAGATGTAGGAACTAATTTTTAGTATGTGTGTTTGCACTTTGATGATCATTAGGGATGGCTCTTCTATCACTGACATAACTATTGTCTTGTCTTACTTTTGCTGCTTTTTTTTGACTAACCTAATCACTTTAGTTTTTATTTTTTCCTCTCATGGCACTTCTTTTTTTTAATGTGAAAATACCATACAGAGGGGTTACAATTACATGGGTAAGATAGAGAGGACATTTCTTATCAAGCATTGTTGCCTCCTCCTTTGTTTCCCCTTCCCATCCCTTCCCCTCTCCATCCCCCCACCTGCTTT
Source organism: Dipodomys merriami (assembly GCF_024711535.1). Lineage (NCBI taxonomy): Eukaryota > Metazoa > Chordata > Mammalia > Rodentia > Heteromyidae > Dipodomys > Dipodomys merriami. The sequence goes on along the minus strand of NW_027202715.1, from coordinate 31,768,637 downwards.
GTAGCTCTGTGACCTTACATAATTACTACTTAATTTATGGCTTTCAGCCTCTTCATCTCTTAAAATGGAGATTAAAATGTGCACAACACATTTTTAATGAATATCTCTTTCATTATGTGCTATCCAGAAACCATCATAGTCTAGGAGAAGGGGACGGGAAAAATGATAAAAGAAAAAAGAATCCTGAAGGAAGTAAAGAAATAAATGAAACATAACTAAATGCAACAATTAAGGGAGGTAAAATTTTTGTTGTTCTTTGGGGCGGTACTAGTGTCCTAATGCCCTGTGATTTCTAGGCAAACACTCTACTAGTAGAGCCACTCATCAGTCCTTTTTTGAATTGGTTATTTTCAACGTAGAGTCTTTCTTCATGCCCAGGCTAGCCTGGACTGCAGTTTTCCTATTTTTCACTTTCCTGAATTATTGGTATGGTATGTAACAGACACCTGACCATATCCAGTTATTTTTAGAGATGGAGTCTTTGAAACTTTTTGGCCTAGGCTGGCCTTGAACCACAGTTCCCCAGTCTGTACTTCCCAATTAGTAAGGATTATTGGCCTAAACCAAGCTATATTTTGTGTTTTCTTAAAGTGAGGAATCAAGATTCCCATAGGAGAGAAGAACCTAGTTACTCTGGCTTTGCGAATTGGCTGCTTAACATTTCACACTTGTCCTTGTATTATTTAATAGTTTTCAAAGGTGTTTGTTTTTAGAAAATATAATCTGATTTTCTTTGAAAGAATATAAAAGAATACTTAAGTTGTGAGTGTTGAGTGATTTTAGTTTTGTACATTCTGCTCTTTTTAAGAGATTCTGCTTAAATCTGATATGAGTAGAAATATCAAAGACAAACCCGTTTTTTCAGAAACACTCACATACATATTATAGAGTATTACTTATATTATACAAATATAGTTAGTCCACCTTCATTTAGTTGGTCTAGTGCCCATGTGATTGATTGCAATTGTACTCTATTTCCTTACATAAGGAATAGTTAGTTACTTGATGCATTTATAGAACTATTACTATTAGTCAAGCATTTTACTTTGTAAGATATGTTATTATTTTGTGCCAGCTTTTATTGTTCTTAAAACATAAGAGTGAGTCTCTAACATAGGTGTTTCTTGTTTTGCGAACTAGGTATTCTTCAAATACAGACAAAGAAATGGTACTCTTGAAAATGGTATATCTAAATGGAGACGACTTGGGCATTGTCAGGTATTTTCTTCTTAGTATTGCATGTGTGTTATGTGTGTGTGTTTTAAATCTATCTGAGACTAGTTTGGCATATGCTGAGAATAAGAGATGTGATGAAGAGACCAGACTTTGGAGTCAGACACAATTGAGATGCAATGCTGGGGTTTTGTGCAAACTTCTCAGTCTCTTAGTGCTTAGTGCTTACCCTTCAGTACAATTAATATGGAGATGAATTTAAGGAGAGACTGTGGTAAAGAGTTCAGTATTGCATCTGGCACATGATCTGAAGACTCAGCAAATAATAATGCTTATTACTTGATTAATCCTGTGTGAACTTTTGTGATGGAAGACAGTTGTCTCTTGATAAAATGAAAGAAAAAAATTATATTTTCACCCAGGTAAGGGGTTATGTGTTTAGGATTATTTGCCTAGGGTTTCCTACAAGGATTAAGTTGAGTTCAAGACAGTGCCAATTAGGGATAGAGGCAGATAGAACCAGGCAGGTCACCTATAGATGCAGATGAGTTAGATTATAACAGAGCATGGGCTTTAGCATTGCTATCTGCCATAGGCAGCCTATGAGGAAACATAAACTTTGTTTATGTTTTGAAGAGGAGAAGGTATTTATAATCATAGATATCTTTTTTTTTTTTTTTTTTTTTTTTTTTTTTTTTTTAAATTGTATTTTATTTTATTTGAGAACATACTGTACAAAGGGGCTACAATTACATGGGCAGGATAATGGATACATTTCTTACCAAGCATTGCAGCCTCCTCCTTTGTTTACCCTTCACTTCCCTTCCCCGCCTCCCCCCTCCCCCCACCCAATTTTACCCCCCTCCCCCCACCCAATTATACCCCCCTCCCCCCCCACACCGGCATTGTAAAGCTGGTTTTGACATGACATTTTGTACTTCTCATTGTTGCAACAGGTCCACCTGAATCCTTAAACGACTTGTTTGTCCCCATCTACTCCACATGTTATACTGACATCAAATATAGTGAAAACGGGGGTTACACTGTGAGGGAGGGACATACAAAGCAACAAAGAAATAATCTTATAAATGCATTAGAAATACATGCATGAAAGAAACGAAAACATTAAAATACATATTTAAGGGTTCATTTTCCTAGCATCACATTATCTGACCTTTTCCGCTTGACTCATACCTATACTAGATATTGCAAATAAGGGAAACCATGGGACCTATGCTTCTTTGGGCCTGGCTTACTTCACTTAATATAATTTTTTCCAAACCTTTCCATTTCCTAACAAATGGGGAAATGTCATTCTTTCTGATGGAGGCATAGAATTCCATTGTGTATATATACCACATTTTCTTGATCCATTCATCTACTGAGGGGCATCCACTTTGGAAAGCAGTATGGAGGTTCCTCAAAAGACTTCACATAGATCTCCCCTATGATCCAGCAATCCCACTTTTGGGCATTTACCCAAATGTTTACAAACAAGACCACACTGAAGCTACCAGCACAACTATGTTTATTGCAGCATTATTTACCATAGCTAAGATATGGAACCAACCCAGAATCATAGATATCTTGATTACAGTCAGTAGACTAGGTGAGCAATTCCTAGAACCTTGACTTTACTCACAAATGATGTTAAAATGCCCTACAAGAAGTATTGGAGAAGGCTTGGGTTCTAGAGTCAAATGACTTGAGCTCACTCTGGACTATGTATCTGTGTGACTTTAGACTTTAGTCTCTTGATTTCCTTATTCTTAATCCTTTTTTGAGCATATTATGGTATGAAGTGAGTTCTTAAAATATTGTTGAGAAAGATTCAAGTGGTCATTGAGCCTGCCAAGTAGAATTGTAAAAGTCTAAGTGAAAAATTCTATTGTGAGTAAATTAAATTAAGAGTATTAAAAGGGGCTGGGAAGGTGGCTCAGTGGTAGATCGCTTGCCTTGCATGCATGAGGCCCTGTGTTCGATTCCTCAGCACTACATAAGCAAAAAAGAAAAAAAAGCCGCAAGTGGTGCTGTGGCTCAAGTGGTAGAGTGCTAGCCTTGAGCTGAAGAGCTGAGGGACAGCGCCCAGGCCCAGAGTTCAGGCCCCACGACCGGACCCAAAAAATGTATTAAAATAAAGAGTATTAAAAAATTAATTACATGTGTAATTTCAGTTCTTAAAGTAAAAGAATAGTAAAATAGAAGTAACAAGTAACAAAGAAAAGAAAGAGTATGACTCCTCATTCATCACACATCAAGGATGGCCATAAAACAGTGTGGAGAACCTCATGGTGATAGGAGTTTAGGTTCTGGAGTGTGGTTAACTTCAGTTCATATTATAATGCTACTACTTACTAACCTATGGCCTGGGGAAAATGATAACTATTTAGATGTTGACTGATCCTATTTGAAAGTAGGGATGGCTAACCCTTTACCAGGTTGTTGGGATTAAATGAGATGATACATGTAAAGCTAGTTCTATGCTTGGCTTAGAAAAGGAATACAATCTCTGTCGCCTGAAGGCAAGGAATAGAACACAATTGTACTTCTAAATAGTTGTGCTCTTGCCATGTAAGAGTGCTTGAAGCTGAGCACAGGGTGTTTATCTCCCCAGTACAGGGAGAATGAAGCAGGATGATTGTGGGTTAAAATCTAGCTTGAGCTACATAGTTAGAGCCTGTCATAAAACAAAATGAATCAACAACAACAAAGAAATAAACAAACAAAACATCCTTGAAATCCTGGTGAACTTTGCTGTATAGGCTGATGTGATAAGACTCATTTTTCCCTTACCTCTGGTAAGTTATCCATAATATTTGCCCCAGAATTTCTAAATGTTAGCCATGCAGCTGTGTTCTTGGTGTGTGTCATGAGTAGGACATAGTTCCTGTTTTCAAGGTTCTTACTGGTTGGTGGGATGATCAGGACAGAGATAAGCAGACAGACAAGTAATAATGTAACCACCATATAGCCAGATAACCACTAATGCTATCATGTTTGCATGAACAAACTCCATGGGACATTGGAGGAGGCTGCACTGAATTCTAGAGAGTATTTGTTTATTTGTTTTTTTTTTTTTTTGTCTTTTCTTTTTTTGGTACTGGGGATCGAACCCAGGACGTTGCACTTGCTAGGCAAGTGCTTTTGCCACTGAGCTACATCCCAGCCCTATTTGGTTTGTTTTTTTTTTTTTTACATTATTGGGGCCTGAACTCAGATCCTCTCACTTGTTTTCTTTTTTTTCCATTCAAGTGTAGTGCTTAACTACTTGAACCATCTCTTCACTAACAGTGCTCTCACGGGCTGGGTGTTGTGGCTTACACCTGTAATTTTAGCTCCTCTGGAGGTTGACATTTGAGGATCAAAGTTCAAAGCAATTCTGAGCAGGGAAGTCCATGAGACTTTTATCTCCAATTTACCAGCAAAAAGCAGAAAGTGGAGGTATGGCTCAAGTGGTAGAGCATGCATACACATAGACACACATGCATACCCACACACATATCCTATGGATTTTCGTCCCTGAGCCGGCTTTTAATCAGGATCCTCAGATTTTAGCCTCCTGAGCAGCTAGGATTACAGGTGTAAGCCACCAGTGCCTGGCTTAGAGCCTTCATAGAAAATGACCATGCCATTTGAGCTGGACCTTGAGGAGTCAGTAGGCATGAAAACATGAGTTGTGAACTAGGTGGTACCCAGATCAAAAAGTGGATGGGAGGTGAATTGGAAAGGTGAACAAATTCTAGGTCGTGGAGCACATTGGTATAGTCTTTGGTTAGGGGACAGGATAAGAGTGGACATCTCTGTCTGTGAGATGCTGCTGAGTCTCTCACCTGTGTTAGGGAGTTGATGGCTTTCTCTTAGGGTTTCTGCTTGACTTCTTTGCTCAAAGGGCAAGACCATTTACAAATCTTTTTCCTTAGTTTTTTAATCACTTAAGAGTGGGAACAGACACCTAAAAATGCTAGCTGTTAAGCCAGATGTTTATTACTCTTTCATATACAACTAATATTGTATATCAGGAAGTCCCCAGATCTACTATGACGATTATAGGGAAACATTTCCAGATACACCCAACATTCTGCAGTCACTTTGCATTGTTTTTGTGGCTGCCCTGTGTAATCCTGGATGTAATTGCCCCCACAATCACCTCTTGTTGCATTGAGACGATTGTTCTTGAATGAACACATTGTTCTCTAATTAATACATTAGACTTGTTCCAACACATCAAGTCACATCCAGGCTGCTATGTAAGTCAGCCACTGCTATTAGGCAGAACCTAGGAAAAAAAGCTAGGTGTTAGGAAAAATCTCAGAGCTCATTCTTATGGAGATTGTCTTTTTTTAAGCTTAGCTGGGGTCAAAGGTGAAGGGAACTTCCCAATGTTACTTCATGACTGTTCTTTCTTCCTCTAACTTGGAAAACAATAGTGACGTTTATCACTAATTTCTCCTTACTTCCATTTTTGTTTCCCTTCCTTCATTCAAACAAAGTCTGCACTGGGTTGCTCCTATGCATCATGTAATACTTTCAGTCCTTGGAATATGCATTCATAACAAATATTTTGGACTAAAATGTACTCCTTGAAAACATCCTTTACACTGTGTGAGACTTGTTTTCCACATTTGTTATATGTGACTACCTTAACCTCTTAACACAGAGATTATTTTCCATCACTTATAAAATGGCTGGAATATTTGAATCATGCATCAAAGTGGGCTCAGGGATACAGTCACAAGCAAAAATTGATGTACTTGTTACCCTTATAAAACTCCCAGTTTATTGGTAGAGAGAGAGGGCATTTAAATAGTAATACACATAAAAGTTAAATTGTGCTAAGGGCTAGTAATTGTATAATTAAATTATAATCAGGTTAAGTTCCAAGAAAGGGAAGTTTACAGAGCTATCTTAAAGGAACATGGCCTTGTCAAACAGATTAGAAGATATTTCCCTGACAGTGGAGCTGAAACATGAAGGAACAGTAACAATTAGCCAGCAAAATGGGAGTTGGAAATAACATTTCACAAACTTGGAAAAGAATGTACAAAACCTCTGTGGTCCATTTGATGGGCTGATTGGAAACCTCAGTGTGTGGAGTACAGGACAATGGAGTGTATGAGGTAGTTAGGGATTAGATGACGTAATAAAGATGTTGGCCTTTATACCAAAAGAAGTGAACATTATTAAAATGTTTTAAGCTGAGGTCATGGTGAGCTATTGAAAAGTTAGGATCAGCAGTAACTTAAATAATGAAGCAAAACTATGTTGATGAACTCATTCCATAAACCACAAAATCCTCTACATTTGCAAACCTCCCAGTTTTTTTGCCTTTTATTCTCCTTAAGAGAAAACACTAAATGGCTTTTCTCTAGAGTAGAGGACATAGTTGGCACTTCTAAATTCTGACTGAAAATAAAAGCTGTTTAGCACTTACAAATGTCTTCTTTGGGAGATTCTGGAAGTCATAGAATAATCTGTCACCCAACAGGAAAGATAGAACTGAGTCTTGAGAGATTCTGGTATTAAGGCAGTGCATGTAGGAAGAGATTCTGAGGGAAGAAAACAAAGAGAGAGAGGTTTCAAAAACAGAAAAGAAAGCCACAAGGGTAAAAAGCTCTGAGTGGGAGAACCTGTTTTCACAAGGCCACAGCTGTGGCCTTGAACAGCTGTGGGAGTGAATTTTTTCCCCTGTGCTGTCTCTTCTAAGTTATTCTGAAGATTGATGCTGCTTTCCTCCAGATGGCTGCCCCTGCAGTGTTCTTCAGCAGAGCTCTGGCAAATGTAAGCTCTTATTCTGTGTCCAGTCCTCATGTGGTGCTTGATATGGGCTTTTTGATGATCAAGTGCTGACAGTTGACTGATGATAACAGCTACTTCAGGCTTGTTGTATTTGTTAGATCATCCCAAGCTTTGAAAGAAAAGCCATAAAAACTATTTGGCAGAAGACATTGGAATTCTTGTTTGGTATCTAGAAAATTTTTTAGCCTGAAGATGTATGTAAGGCTATTATTTTCCAAATTTTATTTTTTCATTGTTTAACTAAGATGAACGCACCATCAAAGATCAAAAACTAGAAAATGAGCAAGGAAAAGAAGTGAACTCATAGTTATTCCATCCCCAGTCAACTACAGTGAATATTCAGGGACCTTTGTTTCTGCTAATTTTCCTATGTGGAACATGTAGTAAGAATGAGCCTGACTAAAGCCAGGCCCCAGAGGCTTGTACCTGTAATCCTAGCTACTCAGGAGGCTGAGATCTAAGGATTGTGGTTTGAAGCCATTCCAGGTCAGAAAAGCCCATGAGAATCTTATCTCTAAATAACCAGCAAAAAGTCAGAAGTGGAGATGTGTCTCAAGTGGGAGAGCACCAGCCTTATGTGAAAAAGCAAGCAAGAGTACACAGCTCTGAGAACAAGCTTCATAGGTGGCACAAGAAAAATAAAAAGAAGAAATTAGCCTGATAAGTTGTGGATGTTTATTTGTCTATCCTTACTCTGTGCACTGACTTTGAAATACATTAAGTTTAATGTATTAAGAATGCCATCTTCATGGACTGAGATGACCAAGTGGTTTTATGTGGTTGTTTGTTTTTATAGGGACTCTTCACATCTAATAATCCTTTTGTTCTTATCTCACACTACATGCAACTTCTGGACAATATACAGCCCTTTGTTGGACAGAATTTGTGATGTATATATTTTTGTCATTTTCTTTCAATCTCTGTTCTAATGCTTTTTTGGGGTCTCTTATGAACAAGTGGCTTTATTTATTTGTTTTGTACCCTGACAAACTTTTGTCTCCCCGTGACTGAGTATAGTCTATTTTCTGAAACGGTGATTATTATGTATCTGAACTTCTCTCTCTCCACTCTGCTATTTGCCTCTCTTCTTTAATCCTTCTTTTCTCTCCTCTCTCATTTCTCATCCTCCTTTTTTAGTTGATTGATAGTACTTTTCTGTAATGAACATACTTTATTCTTACAACAAGGAAAAATAAGGTTCATGCTCCACTGAAAATTCTTACTTTTTCTGCTCATCACATGTGTGCTCACATACTGCAATCCTTCTGTCATCTGTATACTTATTTCCTCCCATGAAGTTGGAATTACAGACATGGAATATCATACTCACATTGTTCTTTGAGATAGCGAGAATCCCTAAATTTTTGCCTGGGTTGAACTGAAACCACAATCTTCCTATCTGTGACTCCCATGTTGCTGCAATTACAGTCTTTGGATACCACTGTTGCACCCCATTCTTCTATGAGATTTTTTTTTTGTTGGTCATGGGGCTTGAATTCTGGGAATGGGTGCTGTCCCTGAGCTCTTCAGCTCAAGGTGAGTGCTTCACCACTTGAGCCACACTGCCATTTCTGAGATTATTTCATTAACATTCTTACCTCCAGTTCCAGCAATGTTACCAGAAATCATAGGATTTCATCATTATTTAGGGCCATATTGCGTAAGTATATCACATTTTCCTTACTCTTCATCCATCTATAGGTATCATAGTAAATTCTATGCCATACTTATTATAAATAGTGTTGCAAATAAACACCAAAATACAGGAAAGTATTACAATATTTCATGTCTTTTGTATATACACGGATGATTTTTCTTTCTAAAACATTGAAATCTTAGTCTATTTGCCATAAACAGTACAACAGTTTCCCCTAGTTCATCAGTTGTTTTTCAGCCTTGCTTTTCTCTTCCATGTAGTCCTTTCAAGTGGTTATGTGGTAAGACTAACTAAGCCTGTTTTTATTATCTTTAGAGGGCTATTCCACACCTTAGACTATAAAACATGTTCACCTGTATCTTCTTTAGTATGTTCTTGATGCCATTTATAATATTTGAATATTTGTTCAATCTCAAAGTTTCCTGATATAAGAAACAAGGAAGAGAGCCTGCCACACTTTTTCATTTCCCTAAACGTGCCAACTAGTTGTTCTGATGGAATTGTAGCAAAGCTTTAATCAAAGAAGATCCTGGCCTTTATTTATCTTTACTTATTCCAGACACGGATAAGTAAAGGGAAGAATGTGCTGTACATGGACAGACGTAGCATCCAGTGTTTGCTCAGATATCAGCAACCAGTCTATTCTGCAACAAATCTTTTCACTCACTTGAGCTTCAACTTCCTTTTTTTTGGCTAGAACTGGGGCTTGAAATCAGGTTCAGGGCATTCTTGCTTAGGTTTTCGGTCAAGGTTGGCACTCTATCACTTGAGCCACAGCTATACTTCTGGCTTTTTTGCTGGTTAGAGATCAGAATCTCAAGGAATTTTCTCTTTGGGCTGGCTTTGAACCACAATCTTCAAATCTCAGCATCCTGAGTAGTTAGTGCCTTACTTCAACTTTCCAATTTTTAACAGGTACTTATTAGAATAGATACTTTCTAAAAAAAAGTGCTTCATTCCAGTTCTGTGTATGATGTTGTTTGTGCTAGTCTGTGAACTGAATATTAGGGAAGAAATGATAGGAAATGTAACTTTGTAAATATGCTTGGATTTGGTTGTAATGTTTACATTTCTTTTTTTAAATTTTTATTTATTTTTATTGTGAAAATACTGTTCAGAGGGGTTCAATTACATGAACAAGGTAATGAGTGCGTTTCTTTTTTTTAATTGTGAAAATACTGTACAGAGGGGTTACAGTTACATGGGCAAGGTAATGAGTACATTTCTTATCAAGCATTGTAGCTTCCTCCTTTGTTTCCCCTTCCCATCCCTTCCCATCCCCCACCCCAAAGTTGAAAAGTTCGTTTTTTGACATAATGACTTGTAAGTGAATTTCTTATCAAGCTTTGTTGCCTCCTCCTTTGTTTCCCCTTTCCATCCCTTCCCATCCCTTTTCATCCCTTCCCATCTTTCCCCCTTCTCCTCTCCCCCCTCCACCCCGTGCCCAAGTTGTAAAGTTCATTTTCGACATAACATCTTGTACATCTCATTGTTGCAATGGGTCCACCTGCATCTCTATTTAAACAATTTGTTTTTTTCCCTCCCCTCTACAAATTATACCAACATCAAATACAGTGAAAACAGGTGTTATACCATGGGGGAGGGACATACAAAGCAACAAAGAAATATCTTATAAATATGTTAGAAACAATAGCAAGCAAGAAAAAACATTTGAGTCCTTATCTTGGGGTTCATTTAGCCTAACATCAATTTATCTGATTGTTTCTGCTTGTCTCAGACATATACTAGTTATTGCAAATAAGGGAAACCATGGGACCTATATTTCTTTGGGCCTGGCTTACTTCACTTAATATAAATGAACTATTTTGCTAAGAGTACACCTTCTCTCCTTATATTCCAGCCTGGCAAGTGCATGTCTCAGGGGCCTGGAAATGACATGTTTGAAAGCACACACATTATAGGGCTGACCATTTACCAGAGAGCAATGGTAAGTCATAGGTCTGTGCTTTTCAACTTCACTTAAAATCGTCCTAAGAAAGCCATTGACTTCTTTCATTAGCACGTTGATAATTGCAAGGAAGAAGCAAGAGTTCAGATGATGTCAGAAGTCTAGAAGAGGTCAGCTTTGAAGGTTGACTTCGCCAGCCACATAGGAATTGTGTCTGCTGGGGAAGGACTGAGAAAACCTTCTGTCTTAGAATGGTTAGAAAGCCAGAGCACTTGCCTCAGACAGAAGAGGATGGATACATGTAAAGTTTTTTTTTTAATTTAACTTAATTGTTACTAAGGTGGTATCACATATGACCACACTGATCCTGATTCTCAGAAATCTCCATGGTCTGCATGCCCAAAGTACTCTGGACCAGCTCTGGCATCTTGGATTCCAGTTTGATCATTTTTTTTGTTTTTACTATTGTTATTGTTTTGTTCTGTATAAACAGTGTGAGGTGTGTGCTGGCCTCATAATATGATTCTCCTACCTTTGCTTCCTGAGTAGCTGGGATTAATATAGAAGTGTTCCATTGTATTGAGCTCATTTTTTTTTTGAAGAGACTTTCTCATGAAAAGAGACTGGATTATAATGATATTGCTATGAATTCACTCTTAGCATTACCTTTCTGCTACTTCTAAAATTTATCTTTCATTTTGCCCTCTTGTTTTCTAACAGCTTCTATGGAGACAAATTAATTTTTTTTTTGGAGACTGATTTCCAAGGGAAAAATATAAAGGAAGACCTCTGACTGACTTGTACTTGATAGCTAAATGCCTCTATCTTAATAGTTTATTCATGCTTTTGTCGTGTGTGTGTGTGTGTGTGTGTGTGTGTGTGTGTGTGTGTTTAAGTAAATAATTTATTCCCAGATTTAAATGTCCCAGGAGCAATAAAGGCAGAGCTGAACTGCCTTTAAAAACATGAGACACGAGAGTGCTGGTAGTAGCCGGCCTAATTGCTAAAGTTTCTTTTTAATTAGGGTGGTATTATCAGTAGATTATTCTAAATTAACAAATTCTATTTAAGACATGGGCTTATGACACACTTTGTCAGAAATTTTGTTACCTTCCTGGGCCTGGGAGCCAAGGAGGTCTGTCCCAAATTCTGCATTCTCAGTATGGCAAAATTCCTCTGAATTAGGAGAGAAAGGCTGTCACCAGGGTTCTGGCCACTTATCCTGAGAGGTCCTATGTGGCCATTGAAAGAGAACGACAAAGTGGACATGAGCTAGGTGTCACCCATGGAACTTGCACTGAAGCATAATTCACTTATATGTCTGAAACCCATGAACCAACATAAACCTATCCAAATTACCATTTTCCACAAGATTGAAAATTTGAAAATGCATCAGCTGGCTGTATTAAACACACACACACACCCACACACACACACACACACACACACACGCACACGCACGCACGCATTCGAGCAATCTATGAGTTTGAGAGCTGATATACAATTGGGGTTTGATTTCTTTTAAGTAACTACTTGGCCCCTGGCCTATCAAACTCAAGGCTCTTGAGAAAGAAAACATCAAAAAGAATACCATCTAAGAAGATATGCTCTTATTGTCTCAAATGAGAAGAGCTTTGGCCCTCTTCTCATCTTAAATTTTTCTTGGCCAGCTCTGAATGGTGGGACATCCCTGTGGTCTTTGCTATTTGGGAGGTAGAGTTGGATGGATCATCATCCCCGGCTGGCCTGGGCAAAAGTTGGACTCCACTTGAAAAACAAACTAAAATTTAAGAAAAACAAGAAACAACAACAAAATAAGATATTATAGTATCAGCCTAGCAAGTGCATAATTTGCTTAGTGGCCTTTCAAGTATTATTGGTGCTATTTGTGTCACAAATTACAATTAGAATTTCATATTTGTGGAGCATAAACCCAGATCAGCAGTTTCCCAGTCTTCAAGCTTCTGGGACACACCTGGGCTGAGTGGAGGTAGCCATGTGGACAGCAGCTATTTCATAGCAGTCAGTGGAGCACCTCCTAGTGGAGGAATACTTTCCAGACTGGTGCTTCCTGGGACCACAGGTGGAATTCTCTCCACCTCAGCTTTTTCTTTTGGGACAGTAATCCTGCCTGGCTCTTCTAGGAACTCTATGCCTCTGCTTCCAAAGAGGTGACGGGACGCGTGGCTACGGCTCACCAGTGGGTGAACATGACCGACCTGAGCATCCAGCTCAATTCCACACACACAGTAAGTGTGGTGGAGTCGCGTGGGTCATGCCAAAAGATGATGGCACTATTACTTATTGCTTGACTTCACTTTCTTCCTTGGCTTTTATTCTGCTTTTAAAATATTTCCTGGATTTTTCCTTTAGGTAACCAGCCTTGGGCTACAGTTCTGCAGCTGGCACCATGGATGAGTCTCAGACCTTAATATTAAACAGGGTGAGCGTTATGCCTGTGGGGTCCATACTTCCCATGTTGCAGAGCTTCACATTCTCTTAGCTCACAAGGTTTAATTAGAGCCATTGCATACATTATTTTAATTTCTAAACTCTGGAATCACATTTTTTTTTAAGGTTCGTACATGTCAGCTTAGAAGTCCCAGAGCTAGGAGTCTTTTTTTTTCCTCTCATTTTTCAAAAATTTTAATTTTATTGTAAAGGTGGTGTTATTGTCAGAGAGGTTATTATTGTCAGAGGGGTTACAGTTATATAAGGTTGTGAGTACATTTCTTGTTGAGCTTGTTATGGCCTTCCCTTATTTTTCTCCCACTTCCCTCCCCCGCCAATTTCTCCACCCCCAAGTTGTACAGTTCATTTCCAACATATTGTCTTGTGAGTATTGTTGTTGCATTGTTTCACCTTTTGTCCTTTGTCTCAGGAGTCTTTTGAACTTAGCAGTAATCTGCTCATTCAGACTTAATCAGAGACAAATACTTTTCATTCCATTGTAATGATAACTTTAATGAATGTATTTAATTATTTTATGATTATTGGTGTGTGTGTGTGTGTGTGTGTGTGTGTGTGTGTGTGTGTGTGTGTGTGTGTGTGTGTGTGTAAGTCATGGGGGGCTTCGTCTAGCTCCTGGGCAGTATTTCTGAGCTTTTTTGTTCACGGCTAGTTCTCTATCACTTAAGGCAAAGCTCCACTTCTGGCCTTTTGGTGGTTAAGTGAAGGTAAGAGTCTCGTGAACTTTCTTGCCCTAGCTGGCTTAGAACTACAGTCTTTAGATCTCAATGCCCTAAATATGTAGGATTGCAGGCATGAGCCACCAATATCTGACTTTGTATGATTATTCTAAATTGATAGATAATTATTATACAACTTTATGGAATGCCATGTGATACCTTAGGTTCTAATTTTTCCACATCTTGGTCAGTGCTTGTTCTTATCTGACATATTGATGGTAGCCCTTCTATTGGGTGTGGAGCATATGGGTTTTGGAGTTTTCAGTCCTACCTAGCAGCGTTCACATAGCTGAAGTTCAGGTCCTGGATACAGCATAGTGCTCACTTTCCATTGCAACCCTCAGGTGATAGGGCTCCTTTCCAGGGAATCGGAGGCTTTTGGCCTCAGAGTCCTTGCTTATGCAGTCATCTATTATTTGAACTTCCTTTAGGACTCCTCCCTATCCACTTCTTTCTATTAATATATTCATTTATTTAGTACAGGTACTAGGGCATGAACTCTTGAATTCAGGCCTCATGTCCCCTAGAGGATTTTTGTCTCTTGGCTGGCTGCCAGTTGAGCCATACTTGTAGCTCTACAACCACTTGTGGTCATCTTCCACTCACATACTGTGGCAGATTATCTCAGGACTGCCTGAGCTCTACACATCATCTCTAGTCCAAAGTGATTGAGATTACTCTGTCTTTGTTGATTCTTCAGTAAATTATCTATGGTTCTTCCTCACTTTCCTATATAGATCCGAAACCATCTTTATAACATGAGTAATGGGGCTGGGAAGGTGGTTCAGTGGTAGAGCTCACTTGCTTTGAGGCCCTGGGTTCGATTCCTCAGCACCACATAAGCAAAAAGAAAAAAGCCAGAAGTGGTGCTATGGCTCAAGTGGTAGAGTGCCAGCTAGCCTTGAGCAGAAGAGCTGAGGGACAGCGCCCAGGCCCAGAGTTCAGGCCCACGACTGGACCCCCCCCCCCAAAAAAAACAAAAAACAAAAAACAACAACAAAAAAACAAAACATGAGTAGTCACAGCCATATATTAAATTCCGGCCCAGGTGGGTATGGTTATATAGAGCCTCAGAGTCTTCAACACTATCTCACTTAGAGATCAGTTGAAAATTTGCTTGCCAAGTTCTCTTTTTATCATTTTCATAAAACTAAAGTTTTGGATTATCATCTTCCTGATTGTATTTCATTTTCTGCTTTTTTATAAGAGGGGGATTAGGAGTGTGGGTGATTTGGGTTTCACGGTTGTCATCTAAGATCAATCTTTTACATTATTTTGAGACAGAGTCTTGCTATGTAGACTAGGCAGGTCTCAAACTTGTGGTCTTCTTGTGTCTCCCTTCTGAGTACTGGAATTACAGACATGTTCCATCATGCCTACTTCTCCCTAATGCTTTCCTTTTTAGTTATTTCTGATTTCACTTCACTGTTGGAACACAATATTGTATCATTTTATTTTTACCTTCTAAAATGTATTGAGTTTTGTTTTATGCTCTGTCCTAGGTGATTTTTCCATGTGCATTTTGAACTGAAAATATATTTTATTGTTGTATGGAATATTCTATTGGTTATCTGTGAGAACTAGTTGGTTTCTAGTAGTGTTCAAGCTTTCTATGTCTTGGCTAATCTGCCTCATTGTTCTATTCATTATTAAATGTTCTGCCAATATTGATGAGTTTCTTATTTTTCCTTTCCTTTTTTTCCTTTTCCCTTCCCTTTCTTTTTCTTTAGTTTTATTTCAGTTTTTGTTCTGCTATTAGATACCTAAATGTTTAAAATTACTTTGTTTTTCTGCTCATTAAAGGTTCTGAATTTGTAGGTTTTTGTTTTTGTTTTTGTTTTTGTTTTTGTTTTTTTGGTCATGGGGCTTGAACTCTGGGCCTGGGCGCTGTCCCTCAGCTCTTCAGCTCAAGGCGAGTGCTCTATCACTTGAGCCACAGTGCCACTTCCGGTTTTCTGGTAGCTTATTGGAGATAAGAGTTTAACAGACTTTCTTGCCTGGGCTGGCTTTGAACTGAGCTCCTCAGATCTCAGCCTTGTGAGTAGCTAGGATTACAGGCGTGAGCCACAGGCGCCTGGCTGAATTTGTAGGTTTTCATAGTTAAATATTTTGTCTGACATTATGCATTCGGGGCTTGCTTTTTGTTTTTACTCTATGCTTATGTGGGTTTGGATGAATATTCAAGAGGGACTATTTCAAAGACACAAGCCAGACAACTGACATTACAAGCTATTCCTATTTTTAAAATGGGAAAAAGGTAGCCTGGCATCAGTGGCTCACACCTGTAATCCTAGCTCCTCAGGAGGCTGAGATCTGAGGGTCATGGTTTAAAGCCAGCCCAAGCAGGACAGTCTGCTTGAAACTCTTTATCTCCAATGAACCACTAAAAAAGTCAAAAGTGTATCTGTGACTTGAGTGCTAGAATGCTAGTAAAAAAGCTCAGGGACACCATGAAGGCCTCAAGATCAGCACAACAAAAAAAGGTGACTTAGCTCACCAATATGTTAATTAAATCAAAATGTTTTCATTTACAAAATAAATAAAGTAAATAGAAGTAAAACCTTGAGGATACTGAACAAAACAGTCTCTTAGTTCTCTGTATACTCAGAAGATCTAATTAACTAATGATTTTTATTTTGTGATTCACAAAATAATATTCTTCTACTTTGTTTATTCAAACTGTTTGAATAATTGGACAACAGCCTTAATAAAATCACTGACAATATTTGTGGCAGTGCACTTTCTTTCAGAGGGCTAACTCAAGGAAGCACACTAAGTGTAATTCCTCGTAGGGACAACAGAAGGGGATCCATTTTGGGACATCATTCAGGCCTTGGTCCTGGGCATACCATTGATGAACTAAAAGAATGTCATAAGCCAAAGCCAATACTTTTTCACACTGGAGAGGTAAGACAGTTGGTTATCATATGCAATTAGTGCATGGATGTTTGTAAATTTGAGAACATCAAACAATGAATGGTTATCTCACTGACTGATTTTTTTTAGTTACTCTCATAAATTTTTAATATTAAAATATTCTTTTAACACTTCCTTGGAACATAGTTTTTACCTTCTAAACGTTGAAACATCACTCCTGTATTCATAAAAACATAGATTGTTTGAATGAGCAAGATTTAAAAATACATTTTGAAAAATAGTTTACTAAAACTGTTAGGGAAGCAGAAAGAGGAAAGGAAGAAATGGAAAGATAGGCTACACAAATTTGAATATGAAAAAGCCAAGGTTCTCTTGGAGAAGCCTAGGAAGATAAAGCAAGATACAGAAACTTTAAACTTAAAATGCAATTAGGGTCAAGTGCTAATTACGGTAAACTATTTCAACTGAAATTCACCATGTGTAAGGACAGTTATACACTGTTCTAGGGGACCACCAGGTTTTTTTGTTACCTATTGTTTACTCCAGAATTATAGATCTATCCAAAACAATTATGCTGAGGAACCTATAGTATTAACATGTGAGAGTCACATGTTATGATCAAGACATATTCACCCACATGACATATTTAATATTATATGATAAATTAAAAGTAGATCCTATGGCAGGACAAACAAAAACATTAAAATGAGCTTCAACTATAGATCTTTGAGTAAAGAAACTTCTGTGATCATATGTCTGTTTACTTCAGAAAGAATAATATACTAATGCAATTTTCTTCCTTTCATTAGCTATCCATACCTCATTCGTGGCATCCAGATATTGTTGATGTTCAAATGTTCTTGGCCACAGCTGCTCTTCCTGGGAAATTTACGTGAGTTCTTCTTTTTAAAACTCAGTTTAAAAATGTATTTTTTGTGTGTTCTGGTTAAAAAGACAAGTAAGTATATATGGATCTTTTCATATCTTTTGGCGACTATGACAAATATTTCTACCCTCTGTTGTTAAGGCTTCTGAAGGATAAATCTCTCTATGCCTATTACTGGTGGGTAACCAGAAGCAAATGTGAAAATTTATGAGCTTTTCATCTTAAAGCAAAATGATGCCATGAGTTATACCAGTACAAACAATTGAAATTTTATGAAACTGAAGATACATAAGAGGATCAGTTTACATGTTAAAAATGAGGAAGAATGTTTAAACCTTTTTCTTAAATCATCTTACCCATCTCAGTAAATTGCAAATTCATACTCTTCAGTTGCTTAGGCCCCACATCTTGAAATTATCCTTGAATTAATTTTTCTCCCTCTTTCAGTACTTCAGCAAATCCTGTACATTCTACATTCTTCATGATTTCTTATCTTCCCCCCTCTAAGCCACTACTTCCCTACTACTACCCCTCCTAGTTGATCTGCTTGATTCCTCCTTCTTCCTGAATAGCCTTTTTCAATATATCAGCCAGATTAGTTATTCTAACATAGTTTACCTAAGTTAAATCATATTAGTTTTCTACTCAGTTTCCCGAGCCTCACCAAGTTTTCCATCTCTGGCATAGCCTTACATTCTCACAACCTCCTACAGGTTTCTACATGGTCTGTTCCTCAGTAAGGTCCTTGGTGTGACTTCTTCCTGTTTTCTACCTTGCTCACCCCTGCACCAGCCATCTTATTAATTGTCAAAGTATTGGCTGTAAGGGAAATCCACATGCACTTCCTAAACTCACTAAGATTGCTCAGGGCCTTTTCACTGTACCTGTAATGCAGGTATTTTCATTACTTGCTATGTCCACTCTTTTTTTTTCTTTATTTTTAAAATAAGTTAGTTTTTTTTATTGTGAAAATACTGTACAGAGGGGTTACAATTACATGAACAAGGTAATGAGTACATTTCTTATCAAGCATTGTTGCCTCCCTCCCACCTCCACAACTACACTCTCCTCCTCTACCCCCCCACCTAAATTGTAAAGTTCGTTTTCAACATAGTATCTTGTACATCTCATTGTTGCAATGGGTCAACCTGCATCCCTATTCAAACATTTTGTTTTTCCCTTCCCCTCCCCAAATTATACCAACATCAAATATAGTGAAAACAGGGGATATACGGTGGGGGAGGAACATCCAAAGCAACCAAAAAAATCACTTGGTACCTTATAAATACATTAGAAACAATAGCAAGAAAGAAAAAAAACAGTTTTGTCCTATCTTGGGGTTCATTTTGCTTAACTTCATCTTATCTGGTCATATGTATATAGCTTTTGACCTTTTCTACTTGTTCCAGACATATATTAGTTATTGCAAGTAAGGGAAACCATGGGCCTATGTTTCTTTGGGCCTGGCTTACTTAACTTAATATAATTTTTCCAAGTCTTTACATTTCCTAACAAATGGGGCAATTTCATTCTTTCTGATGGAGGTATAGAATTCCACTATATATATATATATATATATATATATATATATATATATATATATATATACACATATACATATACCACATTTTCTTGATCCATTCATCTGCTGAGGGGCATCTGGATTGGTTCCATATTTTAGCTATGGTAAATAATGCTGCAATAAACATAGTTGTGCTGGTAGATTTAGTATGGTCTTGTCTGTGATCATTTGGGTAAATGCCCAGTAGTGGGATTCCTGGGTTGTCGGAGAACTCTTTGTGGAGTCTTTTGAAGAACCTCCATACTGTTTTCCAAAGTGGTTGAACAAGTTTACACTCCCACCAGCAATGCAGTAGGGTTCCCTTTTGGCCACATCCCCTCCAACATCTGTTGTTATTAGATTTCTTGATTATAGCCATTCTAACTGGGGTGGTGTAGAATCTCAATGTTGTTTTGATTTGCATTTCTTTTATGGCTAGAGAGGTTGAGCATTTCTTCATATGTCTATTGGCCCTTCTTATTTCCTCTTCATAGAAGTTTCTCTTTCAGTATTTAGCCCACTTATTTATTGGGCAGTTGTTTCTTTGAGGATTTGTTGTTGAAGTGAAGGACCTCTATGAAAATTTTAAAAACCTGAAAAAGGAAATCAAAGTAGAACGTAGAAAGTGGAAAAATCTCCCATGCTCCTCAGTTGGAAGGATCAACATCGTGAAAATGGCAATACTTCCTAAGGCTATCTGCAAATTCAATGCGATACCTATCAATATTCCAACATCAACCTTCATGGAAATAGAAGAGGCAATCCAAAAATTCATATGGAACAATAAAAGACCCCGAATAGCAAAAATGAGCCTTAACAGAAAGAACAGTGCTGGAGGAATATCAATACCAAATTTCAAACTCTACTACAAAGCCATAGTAATATAAACAGCTTGGTACTGGCATGAGAACAGACCTCAGGACCAATGGAATGGAACTTTAAACCCAGAAATGAACCCACAGACTTATAGCCACGTGATCTTCGATAAGGGAGCTAAAAACATAGAATGGAAGAAAGACAGCCTCTTTAGTAAATGATACTGGCAAAATTGGTTAATCACCTGTAGAAAACTAGAGCTAGATACTTATCTATTACCCTGCACCAGAATCAACTCCAAATGGATCAAAGCAGACACTCTGAAAACATCACAGGCCGAAATTTTATTAATAGAGACCCAGAAACACAAAAAATCAAAGAAAGGTTGGACAAATGGGATTGCATGAAATTGCAGAGCTTCTGCATGGCAAAGGACATAGCTAGCAAGATCAAAGCCCACGGATTGGGAGATTTTCACTAGCCATACAATGGACAAGGGTCTTATATCTAAAATATACCTGGAACTCAAAAAATTAAATCCCCCAACAACAAATCTTTTTTAATGTAAATATATTTTTTATTGTAAAGATACTGTACAGAGAGGTTACAGTTACATGAGTAAGGTAATGAGTCCATTTCCTATGGAGCATTGTTACCCCCTCCTTTATTTTTCCCTTACCATCACTTTCTTCCCCACCTCCCCAACTCCTCCCCCCCTGCAAAGTTGTAAATTTCATTTTCAACATAGTTTCTTGTATATCTCGTTGTTACAATGGGTTATCCTGTATCCTTATTTCAACATTTTGTTATTTCCTTCCCCACCCCACCCCCAAATTAGAAAAATGTATATACAAGATACAGGACACTGGAATCAAGTACAGTGACAGCAGGGGCTTTTCTTATTTTAAAAAATTGTCTTTGAATAGTTGTTCAAAGGTGTTTCCACTCAGTATGTCAATATATGTGTGTGATGCACCGTGATCAATGCCACTCCTTCTGTCATTCTTTTTCCAACATCTTTCCCAACGCTATCCTTCCCTTCAGCTTTCCTAATTCCATTTAAATATATGTACATTGAATATTATGACTTTGTTCACCAATGTTCCCCTGTCCATTCTGCCATCCTAGCTAAGTCTTTAATTTTTTGTTTAGATCTCCAATATGGGTAGCTCTTCTGCCTGTACTACCTAAAGTAGTCTTACCTACCTTAGCACCGCCACCCCCATCACCACCACAATGACCACCAGCACTCCCTTATCCCCCCCTGCCTTCTTACTATCCATGTGCTTGTTGCTATCTTACTTTTACATTTATTTGTTGACTTTCCTCCACCTAATATGTAAGCTCTGTATTCTTGAAGCATCAGCACTTAAACAACAGCACTTTTCATGTAGCTTAAACCCAGCTGGTACACTTTCTCCTTGTCCCTCAGCTCTTACTAACATAAAATGTAGCTGATAGATTTTGTGGAGTCAGTAAATAGAAAATGAAGATGATCTGTGGTTAGTGATACCACCCACTGATTCTGTTTCTTTCCTTTGGCCAAATTGGCTGCTGCCAGTTTAAGATATTTTTGGAAGTTAGGACAATAATTGTTAAATCTTCTATAATTTATTGCCAGAGCATTGGTTTGACTTTTACTGCAAGTCTTTTTTAATACGCCCATATATTCTAACTAATAAAACATTCATGGAATTCTTCTTACTTGACTCAGAACCATGTCTGGACTAAGACTTTGAGAGGCAGTTCAAGCAGTAAGTAAAATATGAAATAAAATATCTACACACATATTTGGTGAAGAGGAAAAATTCCTGCTCCTATGATTGTGCATTTTTAAATTTTTTCCTAAGATGAGTAGAGCTTCTTTCCTAAAAATTAGACATTAATTTTCAGATGACTTCTAGCCATTTGTTTCAAGGATTTCCCAAGATGACTAGAAGATTCTGTCTTTGTTGATATGGTCATTAAAATATCATTTCTATTAATTTGCTCATCTGTAATATTTCATAAAGGACACATATACCTCTATATTCCTTTGTGGTTATGATCATTGAGAAGGATTTCATTAAGAGAAATATTCTAGCAATTCACATAAATCAATTGTACTTTAAATATAACAGAAATAATAACTTTAAGATGAGTAATATTTTACTAGGCTTTACTTTTCCCTCCTAAGAATTTTTATCTTATGGGATGAAGGACATGACTGTTGTGATTTCAGGCCTGTATAATGTGCACACACATTACATTGCCACTTACGAGGAATACCAGGTCAAGTAAAAAATTTTCACCTTTAAATGAATTTTACCATGATTAACACTACTGTGTCAAATGAGATTTTCTAGGCTTCTCAATCATATTTCTGAGAGTTGACTTTGTTTTAGGTGGTAGTGTCAGAGAAAGATAACCCAAAGGTGGTTGGAGTTTTAGGTTTATCAGTTCTAGTTCAGGCCAAATTCTAGTTTCATTGACTTCCATCATCCCTAAAAACAATGATTTTTGTTAGGGGTGAAAATAACTATTTGTAATGATACTGGTGTCTTAAAACTCCTCAGAAATTGGGAAAACTCTCAAGGTCAGCTGCTATTTATTGAATGCATTATTCATTTAAATCCCTTTAAAATATAATCTTAAATAATTTTTCTGGTACTTCCTGAAGAGGGTATGGTTATACCTATGATATAGATCAAGAAAGTGTTTAGAGAATTTAGGATATACTGAAGACTGGTATTGTCTCTCTGTTTCTAAGTAGTCTAGAAAGCGGTCAAAATAGTTTTTAACAATAGTAGTTTAACACTGAAAATATTCTAATGTTCAACATGTACTACATTCTAATGTAAGTGCTGGTATATCATGTTCACCCATTCAGCATATGTTGTTGGCAAGTTATGCCAGCAGTGGAATCTCTGCTGTTGCCTGCCCTCTATTTGCTTTACTGAGGGCCTATACTTTTAGAAAACCTTGTGTTCCTCAGCTTTCTACCACTATGACCAAGAAAAAACACATGAGACTATCCACTGAGAAAGGAGAGAGGCTGTGCTGACTCACATGCTTGGGAGATGCATTGCTTTTAGATCTTGGTGAAGGTTCCAGATGGCACTGGAAGGAGTATGTGGTAGAGCAAAGCTGTTCAGCTAACTGACAGGAATTGAAGAGAGAAAGAGAAAGGGGTTTAAGTCTCAGCCTCTTCTTTTAGGGAAGGCTGTCACTGTCCTAAATATTTCCTACTACAGGAGTAGGGACTTAGTTTTTGTTACCTCCAAATAGCACTTTGCTGGAGACCAAAACTTGTAGATCCAAGACACTCCAGATACAAATTTTATAACATTGTTGAATAAATGTTCCTGAGATAAAATGTGACTGTAATAACACTCTTCTGTGTTATTTAGCATTTCCTTCAATTATGAATTCCAATAATAATGCAATAATAATATTTGCAATAATTCTGACTTTGTCCCCAATAGGAATCATAATATTTTAACATGACATATAGCTTATAGAAACAGAAATGTCTTTTATTCTAATTTTTAATTAAAAAATCACATTATACCAGTATCTACTCATATTTACTATTAGATCATGTTGCATGGTAGCATAGTGAAGAAGCATAGCATTCCCATCTCACAATTTTGTTATAGTCTGATAAGAATATTTTAACCTTTGTCAACCTTACATTTCATTTTTAAAAATTTTATGCACTTAGGACAATTATTTTGAGAAGGCTCTATAAGTCCCAAAATGTTACAAAAATATATCCATACCGGGAAGAGCTCATTCATGGTTGTGCTCCTGGAAGGATTGCTATGAACACATTAATTAATTAGGTCAACATATACATGCTATAACTCTGCTAATCGCTTCCTAGGGCTAACAAGAATAAGATACAAAATCTGTTCCTGTTCTCAAGATCCGTAGAAGCTACTGGTCTAGTAGAGAGAGAGGAAAGCAGATAAACCTAACTTCTATATAAAGCAAGGCCTGGGTGATAATGAAAGAAAAAATGGGGTACGGGGTGGGAGGGCGGGAGATGGGAAGGGATGGGAAGGGGAAACAAAGGAGGAGACAACAATGCTTGATAAGAAATGTACTCATTACCTTGCCCATGAAATTATAACCCCTCTGTACAGTATTTTCACAATTAAAAATGTAAAAAATTAAAAAAATAAAAGAAAAAGTGTGAGAAAGTTCCAGATTATACTGTGTATTTGAGGATGAGGACTGGTAGACATGAAGGAAGGAAGATATGACACCTGTATGAGTTCTTTAAGACCAAGTGAGGACTAGTTGAATAAAACCTAGGAAGATGTTGTCTATACAGAGGAGCACATGCAAAGGCCTAGATAGGCAGACATTGCCCACTGGTAGGCTAGAGTTAGTCCAGTATGTAGTAAATGTGAGGGAGACATGAAGGCTGGAGTGGTAGGCAGGGGTTCATTGAAAGGAAGAGTGTTAAGTGCAGTGCAGCAGAGCTTTGGCTCAGAAAGGAAGGTACCAAAGAGCTGTAGTTGGATCCAAAGCAGGAGAATGTTTTGATCCCCTTTGTGATTTAGAAAGGTCTCTAGGATGGCAGTGTGGAAAATGAACTGGAAAGATGTGTATGGAGACAGAACTGATTAAAAAGTTTTAGTGAAGATCTAAGCGAGAACTGAGCACTTGAAGAAAGATAAAAATAGCAGAGACAGAAGAAAATGATATATTTGAGTGTTTTTTTTTTCTGTGCTAGTTCTGGGGCTTGAACTTGGGGTGAGGGAACCTTGAGCTTGTTTTTGCTCAAGGTTAGTGCTCTACCACTTTGAGCCACTGCACTATTCTCAGCTTTGGTAGCTAACTAGAGATAAGAGTCTCACAGACTTTCCTGCCCAGGCTTGTTTTCAATGGTGATTCTCAGATCTCAGCCTCCTAAGTAGTAGGATTGCAGGTGTGACCCACTGATGTGTGGCCATGCTTGAGAATTTTTTGCAAGTGGAATGACATGATGTGTCCACCTAACTGGATTTAGGATTGGACAAAAGGAGGGGATCAAAAAGAGACTGGAAGGATGGCATCCACTGGAATGCAGAAGTCTGCAGGTGTATCTGATGCTAAGTACCCTTTTAGATTGGATGTCTTTGAAGTTCTGATGGGAAAATTCAGAAGGCTAGGAATGCAGTTGAAGAATTAACTTGGCTATATTTCACACCTCTTTGTTGGATTAAATCTTCTTACATAGGTTACCAATAGCACCCAATTTATTTAAGAGTTACTGAAAAAACTCCTTTCCCCCTTTATTTTCCCATGTGCTCTAGGGGCAAGCATTTATATTGCAAGTATTTGTAATAGTCACATGCTCAAGAGCTTTCAAATTAATGGAGCGACAGTGTAAATGGCATAAGCAAAGGGAATATGCTGGCTTTCATTCCTAGCTGATGGGAGCCATTTGCTTTGGCTGGTAAATGGAAATTTTCAGTCTCTTTTCACAAACAGCACTGAAGATCATGCAAGGGTGCTTAAACCCTGTGCCTGGACTGAAATACACAGAACCAACTACACTTCACCTTGCTTTCCCTGAAGGCTCAGCAGTATGAGGAGCATCTACAATTTATGGGCCTTGCATTTTGTCTGCTTATCTCTAGCTTTTTAAAGCCCTAGCTGAGGCTATTGCTACGGTAATCAAATTGTGTGTGTGTGTGTGTGTGTGTGTGTGTGTGTGTGTGTGTGTGTGTGTGTGTGTGTGTGTGTGTGTTTGCCTCACTATGTAGAGGTAGAGAGGGAAGCAAGAGAAAAACCTTAGCTTTATGTGCTCAATTGCTTTAACAAGTTGTGTATTCAAGAATTATAGGGAACCCTGCAAATGTGTTATCAATAAAAGATATGTGAAACTATATTCAAATTCAGTCAACACACATTAGTGGTGGAAATCATTTTTGTATGTACATATGTATTACATTAATCTTACTCTTAAGCTTATTATTGGTAATAGGATTTGAATTGGGGCCTCATGTTTTTGTTTTTGTTTTTAATTTTCTTACCCATGGCTGACAGCCTACCATTTGTACTGTTTCTCCAGCCTGGCTTTTTGCTGGCTAATTGGAGATGAAGCATGGATGACTTTCATTTCCAATTTTGTTCAAACTGTGATCCTCAGATCTCAGCCTCCTGAGTAGCTAAGATTACCGGCATGAGCCACTGCTACTCAGCTTCTTTCTTATTTCTTTATTCTCACAATCATTCTGTAAAGTAATACTAATGTAAGTCAGAGTTGGACTTTCCAATCCTATCCAGAAATAAAGAACATGTAACTATAACCCCTTTGTACAGTATTTTTGCAATAAAAATGTATTAAAAATTGAGATTCACAGCCGGGCGCTGGTGGCTCACGCCTGTAATCCTAGCTACTCAGGAGGCTGAGATCTGAGGATAGTGGTTCAAAGCCAACCCTGGCAGGAAAAGTTCGTGAGACTCTTATCTCCAATAAGCCACTCAAAAACTGGAAATGGCACTGTGGCTCAAGCAGTAGAGCGCTTGCCCTGAGCTGAAGAGCTCAGGGACAGCGCTCAGGCCCAGAGTTCAAGCCCCATGACCGACCAAAAAAAAAAATAATTAAAGATTCACATTTTAATGACACAAAGGTGGTAAAACAGAAAACACAGCAAATGAGTCAGGATGCACAATGACATTTTTATTTTAAACTACAAAGGTGTGTATTATATTTTTTTAGCACAAATAAGAATACATAAGAAAATCCTGGTTCTAAGATTTCCACAGTGTTATAAAAGAATCTCAATACAGTGCAAACATTCTCCAATAATCACAGTGTCATGTATTAGGCTCTTGTTCAAGGTCACAGAAATGAATGATGGAAGTACATCTGGGTAGTGTTTCCATGTAGTCTGCCTAGGGAAATAATACAGCAGTTTTTCATCAGAATCTTCTAGTGACAAAAAATGAAATTATGAACAACTAGGAGCATATATTAGAAGGGCTCCCTTCACATTTTGGTAAAACCTAATAGCATTAATGTGTGTGTGTGTGTGTGTGTGTGTGTGTGTGTGTGTGTGTGTGTGTGTGCGCGCGCGCACGCGTGCATGCACAAGTGCATGTGTGTGCATGCACACTTTCTTTAGTTCAGGCACTTCTGGTAATTGAGATCTGTGGACAGAGTCTTTGACTTTGTAATACACATTCTATAAACAAATGCTTTCTCTATTTCAGGACATAGTAGCCAACTTGAGCAGTGGTCCAGAGCCTCCATTTTTCTTTTTTTTATTTTTATTTTTATTAATTAATCAATTAATTTATTTTTTATTAATTTTTATTTTTATTTTTTGTGAACATATTGTACAGAGGGGTTACAATTACATGGGCAAGATAATGAGTACATTTCTTATCAAGCATTGTTGCCTCCTCCTTTGTTTACCCTTCACATCCCTTCCCAGCCTTCCCCCGCCCCCCCACCCAACCCCGCCCCCCCACCCAACCCCGCCTCCCCACCCAATCCCACCCCCCTTTCCCCCCCACACCAAAGTTGTAAAATTTGTTTTTGACATGACAACTTGTACTTCTCATAGTTGCATCGGGTCCACCTGTATCCTTAACCGACTTGTTTTTCCCCATCTCCACAAATTATACCGACATCAAATATAGTGAAAGCAGGGGTCGTACTGTGGGGGAGGGACATACAAAGCTACAAAGAAATAATCTTATAAATGAGTTCGAAACAAATGCATGAAAGAAAAAAAAAACATTTAAATACTTATCTAAGGGTTCATTTTCCTAACATCACATTCCTCACCCCAGCTAGAATGGCTATAATCAAGAACTCTAACAACAACAGATGCTGGAGGGGATGTGGACAGAAGGGAACCTTACTTCATTGTTGGTGGGAGTGTAAACTTGTTCAACCACTTTGGAAAGCAGTATGGAGGTTCCTGAAAGGACTTCACATAGAGCTCCCCTATGACCCAGCAATCCCACTTTTGGGCATTTACCCAAATGTTTACAAACAAGACCACACTAAAGCTACTGGCACAACTATGTTTATTGCAGCATTATTTACCATAGCTAAGATATGGAACCAACCCAGATGCCCCTCAGTAGATGAATGGATCAAGAAAATGTGGTATATATACACAATGGAATTCTATGCCTCCATCAGAAAGAATGACAGTGCCCCATTTGTTAGGAAATGGAAAGGCTTGGAAAAAATTATATTAAGTGAAGTAAGCCAAGCCCAAAGAAACAAAGGTCCCATGGTTTCCCTTATTTGCAATATCCAGAGCCTCCATTTTTCAAGCAACTAATAATTCCACTAATTCCTGATATGGTGGATAGAACACCAATAGGCAGAAATTTTGGGGATGCCCTGAAGCCAGCAAAACCTACATACAGAGTGGTAAGACCTCCAAAGTAATCTTAAAATATTTCAGGGACCTGAAGGATGTTGCTTAATGTCAAGATCTTCTAATGATCCCATGAACCAACTTTAACACTAATAATTTTGACAATTGTTCTTGAGCAAGGCCTCTGCTGAGGATGGGGAATGGAAAATTCAGGCTCTTTTTTTTCCCTGAGGATAATTGAGTAAAGGTGAATTTCTGACTTAGAAATTATTCTTTTTTTCCAATAGACATTTAATGAATCATCCAGTGGAGCTAAGAGGTTTCCTTTTAAATGAAGGATAGAAAACCTCAGAAATGAAGCAGGATCAAGTGTAGGCATAGCTCAAATGGTAGAGCACCTACCAAGCAAATATGAAGTTTTGAGTTCAAACAAAGAAAGTAAGCGAAGATTGGTACCACTAACATTTTATGTTGATCTGTGCTCTGCAACCTTGCTAAATTATTTGTTCCAACAGGTGGGTTATGTTATGGTGTGATTTTCTACATACAGTCATATGTCTTTTTATAAATTAAAATAAGTTTACATGTTCCTTTTTAGATTTCTTTTCTGGATGCCTTTAGTTTTATTTTTTTTCTTATTAAATAGTCTAGGCTCCAATACAGTGTTGAAAAGAAGTGTAAGAATAGACAATCTTCAAGTAAAAATAGTTAGTGTTTTATTATATTTTTGTTAGTATGTGTGAATTGTATAGAAAGAGTTCATTGGGCTACTTTGATACATGCATATAATAGACTTTGATCAGTTTCACTGCCTGTTTAACCCAGTATGTTTATTTGGGATTTTTGTAGACAACCTTAATGAAGTTAAAACAGTTATTTCTTTTTTATGCCTAGTTTAAGGAGAATTTTTAGTGGGCTTGGGTGTTGGACATTTGCAAATTTTTCTCTGTGGTGATTATGTGGTTTAAAAAATCCTACTTCCAGGTACCTATGGCTCACAACTGTAATTCTCACTACTTAGGAGGCTGAGATCTGGAGGTTTGTGGTTCAATGCCAGCAAAAAGATTCTATCTGTAAAGTAACCAGTATAAAGCAGGGTTATAAGTATGGTTCAAGTAATAGAGTGCCAGCTAAGCAAGCACAAGGCCCTGAGTTGAAAACCCTAGCACGACATACATACACACACATCCCACATAGAAATAGACAAATCTGTTAACATGGGACACTGCATGTTTTTTTATATGTTGTTAATTTGATTTGTTAATGTATTGCCAAGTAGTTTTACACACATGTCATGAGAAATGTTTGTGGCTTTCTTTTTATGTGTTGTCTTTACCTGCATCAGAATTACACAGAATGAATCAGGATGTGTTTCCTCTGACATTTTCTTTTCTTTCTTTCTCCTTTCTCTCATTCATTCATTTTTTTTTTTGTCAGAGTGGGTTTGAACTCTGGGTCTGGGTACTATCCCTGAGCTCTTTTGTTCAAGGCTAACTTTTGACCACTTGAGCCACAGCTCCACTTCTGGCTTTTTCTGTGATTAATTGCAGATCAGAGTCCCATGAACTTATCTGGACCCTCAAATCTCAGCCTCCTAAATGCCTAGGATTACAGGCATGTTCCTCTTACATTTTCAGAAAAATCCTGAAGAGAATGTACAATATGTCTTCTTCTGCGACTTGTTCAATTTTGTCTGCAAAAACACATGGATCTAGTCTTTTCTTCTCAGCAGATTTTTTTTTTGGCCAGTCGTGGGGCCTGAACTCTGGGCCTGACCACTGTCCCTCAGCTCTTCAGCTCAAGGCAAGCACTCTACCACTTGAGCCACAGTGCCACTTCTGGCCTTTTCTGTTTATGTGGTGCTGAGGAATTGAACCCAGGGCCTCATGCATGCAAAGCAAGCATTCTACCACTGAGCCACTTTCCCAGCCCCTCAGCAGATTTTTTTTTTTTGGGTCTGGTTGTGGGGCCTGAACTCTGGGCCTGGGCGCTGTCCCTCAGCTTTTCAGCTCAAGGCTAGCACTCTACCACTTGAACCACAGCGCCACTTCCGGCTTTTTTCTTTTTGCTTATGTGGTGCTGAGGAATCGAACCCAGGGCCTCAGGCATGCAAGGCAAGCGCTCTACCACTGAGCCACCTTCCCACACTCCCTCAGCAGATTTTTTAAATTAATAATTTAAGTTCTTGTTATAGGCTTACTCATATTTTCTATTTTTTTCTTTTGAGGCCATTGTTTTTTCTTGAAATTTAATTTGTCTCTCTAGAAATCTATTTCTAGGAATTTCTTTTAGGAATTTTTCCATTTTAATGTTTAATTTGTTGATGTAATATAAAATTTGTTGTTGTACATAATATTCCTTTATAGTCCTTTTAATTGCCACAGATAATGATACTTCCTGATTTTGCTAGTGTATGTTTTTAAAGAACTTTGCTTCTAACAATTGTTTACCTGTGACTAAATAGCCTTTTTCCCCCTTTTCTTTTGAAATAATTTCTATGTACCCTAGACTGGCCATGAACTCACAATCCTCCTGCTTCAACCGTATGAATTTGGAATTTCAATTGTAAGATACCACAATACCTTTCTGCTCCCAAATGTTACATTTTTTTGAGATCCTGTCTCAATAAAACAAGACAAAACAAAACAATAGCAACAAAAAGAATCTTAGCTCTGGACCCTCATCTACATTTTAATCTACCAAAAGAAAATTCCTTGGCTTCAAATTTCTGCGTTCATTGTAATTGCTTGATTAAATGGAGTGGAATCCACACAAGGCCCCTGGGTCCTGGGATATGCACTGATAATATTTCCATTTGGAGAATAGTTCTTAATCTTTTTTATTATTACTCATTATTTTATTTCAAGGGAGAAGTTGCTGTAGTTGTATTTGTAGGTGCAAACCCGAAGAATTCAGCAGAGAGGGTAAGCATTAGTAGTCTTTCACAAATTGTAACCAGTTTTCTTAGCCTTTAAGGTGTTTTAATATGTCTTTAGAAATAAAGAATATAAGTCCACCTGTATCCCTATTTATGTTCTTCATTTCTAAAGACATATTCAAACACCTTAAAGGCTAAGAAAACTGATACAGGTGAACCCATTGCAACAATGAGATGTACAAGTCCTTATGTCGAAAAATGAACTTTACAACTTTGGCGAGGAGGGGGGGGGCTGGGAAGAGATGGGAAGGGGAAACAAAGGAGGAGGCAACAATGCTTGGCAAGAAATGTACTCATTATCTTGCCCATGTAATTGTAACCCCTCTGTATGGTATTTTCACAAAAAAAAAGAGAGAAAAAAAAAAAGAAATGAAGAACATGAGGATAAACTGTGCCCTAGCTTGTTTTCCATCTTGCTGTGAATGTGGAATTGAGTCTGTATGAAAGCACACAGGAAATAAACATAACTTGCTTTGTTTAGGATCATTTCTATCACAATTCATATAGGCCCTGGGTTGTGGATTGGCCATACATACCCAGATGGATGCCTGTGGGCGTGGCTTCTGGCCCCTGTGCTTTATTTTGTATTGGTCTTTTCCCTATTTTTTACTACTAGCACCTGCAGGGTATTTAATCTTATTAACTGATCTTATTAATAACCAGCAGGGTGTATTTATTTTATTTCTGATGTAAAAACAGTATAGAAATGCATAAAATAGAATGTGAATTGAACCTATTTCCCTGCATTATACTTTTGAAAGATTATATTACTAGCTTGTTACATTGCATTTATATCCATGTAATTATTCTAAAAACCAAATGAAATAATTTTAAAGCTCTGTAATTCTTTAGAATGGCTTTTACATACAATGCAAGCAATAACTGGACACATTGTAATGGTCAAACTTTACACAAACTTAGTATGGTGGCAAACCATGTAATCCTAGGACGCTGGAGACTAAGGCATGAGAGCTGTGAACTAAAGGTATTTCTGCACTACATAGTAAGATCCAGTCTTAAAAAAAAGAGAGAAGCCCAAGAAGCAAAAATTGAACAGCCCAAACCAGAAGCAGAAATAAAATATGGATATTTATAGAGGAAGAAGAGTGTATACATGAGGTAAATTGTAGGTTATGTTTATATATATATATTGCTATATATATGTGTATATATATATATATATATATATATATATATATATATATATATATATATTGCTGAGACTGAGGCTGGGCTGTATTCACTCTATTGATGAACATTCTTTCTATGGTCCATAGTCACTTATAACTCCAAATTCCTTCTTTCCTCTAAATGAGCCTTCCCAGTCCTGCTTATTAAAGTGCCATTATTACCATGATACCAATTGCAATGTGATGACATCAAATATGAGATTAGATAGGCATTTCTAAGAAGTTTGTGGATTTGGTACAAAACCCTTTATTTCTAGCACCCATTGTATTTTTTTTAACCATTACTAGTTATTGAATGTTTGGGTAATAGGTTATTTTTTTGACAGTGGTGGGGCTTGAGCACAGGGCCTGGGCACTGTCCCTGAGCTTTTTTGCTGAAGGCTAGTGCTCTACCAGTTTGAGCGACTGCTCCACATTTGGTTTTCTGATAGTTTATTAGAGATGAGTACAAAGTATACATACTAGATTCACGTGAATCTTGTTTAATCCTTACTACTACTACTACCCACTAAGTTACTTTATAGTATTCACTTTATTAAGTAGGAACTACTTTATAAATGAGTAAACAGTCCTATAAAGATTAAGTCTAATAACCAATTATGCATCCAGAAAGTGATTATGCTAAGAAAGTGGGAGGATAATCATACGTTTTGTTCTTCATATTTGGTAGCCTCTGCTTGATTTCCAACTTGTACTCTGTACCTATTCATCAGGACCCATCATACCTTTAAGGCTTTACCAATGCCATTGTGCCCTAAATGTTAAGAAACAGGTCTCTTTACAAGTAATCATGGTTATGAAAACTGTTTTTATCAGATATAGCTTCTAATCAGATATAACCAGTTGAGAGAATAAGTTAAATAATTGCATGGCTCAGCTGTAAACAAAGGATTATCTTAACACCATAAATGGTAGATATGAAGACTGGTGACAGTTGAGTTAGTTATAAGCCCTATCTTTGTAGTCTACTTGTGAATGATTTAGGGGAAAATGGGAGATGTATGGCCTTTGTATTTATTATCTTGTCATATTATTCAAATCTGTGCTTTATTTGAAGCTAAATTCTTAGACGGGAACAAATTGCTCTATTATAGCTATCTTCTGATGGGGAAACATAATCTACTTATGATATGTTTCTAGGAATCCATTATGACCAAGAATAGAGACTGTCTTTAGCTCCCCAGGACAGGGATTTATGTATTCTTTTCAATTCTTTCACTCAGGGAGAGAGAGTAACTATAATTTCTTTTTGTGGAGATAGAAAGATAGGGAAACTCCCATTTCCCCTCCTAAATCATGAGGTGACTAGAGATGGTCTTGGAATATAGATTAATAAACCTTCCCTATAAAGGCTTTTGAAATCTCAAGTTTGATTCCCAGTTCCTCTTCAGCTCTGAATATTACAATTTAGTATTGGCTCCATAATCATGATCCTTGAAAATGTCATGGTTTTTAATAGAAGTTGATATTCTGAAGATATCACATTTACTGTCAAGGTTAAACTCCTAAGCATTTACAATAAATTTGAATGTGTGTTTATGAAAGGTACTGTTAAATTAGTGTGTGGTTAACAAGGAGCATTAGTATAGACACAGCAGTTGTGTCTATGCAGTGACTGATCAGCTACATGACTTGTATTTTAGACCCATGAGACTTTTCTCACTGTGGAGAAATATGAAGATACTAGTTCAGCCTGGTATATAATGTATAATGATGCCTCCTGGGAGACATGGTGAGCATGTCTATTGAATATTTTCTTTCCAGTTTTGAAAACTTGCTTTAGTAATGTATGAAAGACAAAGGAGAAGACTGACTCAAGAATCATCTTAATGGTATTCTATTCTCAATGTGTTCATTCCTTAATTGATTTAGTAGACTTCTAAGTTATTTTTTTATTGTGAAAATACTGTACAGAGGGGTTACAATTACAAGAGCAAGGTAATGAATACATTTCTTATCAAGCATTCTTAACCTCCTCCTTTGTTTCACCTTACCGTCCCTCCTCTCCCATCACACCCCCCCCCAGAGTTGTAAAGTTCTTTTTTGGGGGGGTCTTCAATAAATGCTTTCATTTTTCCATTTATTTTTGGGGGGCTTTTTTATTGTGAGAATACCGTACAGAGGAGTTACAATTACATGGGCAAGATAACGAGTTCCCCTTCCCATACTCCCACCACGTCCCCACACCCGATCCTCCCCCTACACACCAAAGTTGTAAAGTTCGTTTTTCGACGTAACGATTTGTACATCTCATTGTTGCAATGGGTCCACCTGTATCCCTAGTTAAACGATTTGTTTTTGCCCTTCCCCTCCACAAATTATACCAACATCGCTGTGGCTCAAGCAGTAGAGCGCTCGCTTTAAGCTAAAGAGCACAGGGATAGTACCCAGGCCCAAAGTTCAAGCCCCATAACCGACAAAAACAAAACAAAACAAATACAGTAAATGCTATTTTTTCCTACAAAACAGTGCTCTATGTGCCTCCATGAGGTTAGGTGCTAATGAGTTGAAGACATTTGCTATTTTTCCCCCCCTTATAGCTACAATTATTTTCCTGGAAATCTGACTAGCCTTCTTGCAAATTGGTTGAAAGGGGTATTGGCTGAAGTTGCTGAGCTGTCTCTGTGGAGCTCATCATTTCTACTGGGAAAATAATGAGTCTGTTCCCAACATGTAGAACATGTTTGTACATGGCCAAAGTGTCTTCTTTTGAGATAGATACTGGAACACAATAGAAACAAGCCAAAGGGTAATAACCTCATGGATTTTACTCAGAAATGTATCTCAGTGCCTTTGTTCCTGCACTTTTCAGCTGAATGCATATTTTGAAGATTTTGACACTGTGTCTGTTATAAGTAAGTATTTATATTCTCAAGTCTGTAAATTTCACACCATTTCAAGAAAGTGATATGGAAGTGGGTAGAGTTTTTTTTAAAGCAATTTGGAGCTATCTCAGTTGTTTCAAGCCAAGTAATTATATGCATGTTGGTTTGGTTTAGATCATTAACTGCAAATAGGGATTTGACTATGTTGTGTCTAGAATAGCACCTTACTCATTGTAGACTCTCCTTGAGTCTTCCATTGGTTAGTATATACAGATGTAAGCATAATTCCCCCCCTTTGGTCTTTAAGGCTTTAGATTACAGGTGTTTTATTTTTAAAACAAGAAAACATTTATTGTAACTAGTGATACTGATAGTAAAAAGAACGCTTTATTTTCAAAAGTTAAAATTCATTGCGATATATTTAGATCTCTGCTTGCTCATTAACAATGGTCTCATCAAATATTTATGGAGAGCACTAAGCTAATCACGGAGGAGCAGAGAATGTTGAGCATTTGCTCTGGGATTTACATGCTCAAGGGATTTACTTTTGACATAACTGAAATATCAGCTAGTGGATCCAGCATGTCTCACTTTGTTGCAAAGATCATGTGGGCTCC
This sequence comes from Dipodomys merriami, assembly GCF_024711535.1. Taxonomy (NCBI): domain Eukaryota; kingdom Metazoa; phylum Chordata; class Mammalia; order Rodentia; family Heteromyidae; genus Dipodomys; species Dipodomys merriami. The sequence continues at coordinate 31,732,886 of NW_027202715.1, read as the reverse complement.
CTGCTCTGGTCTTCAGGGAGCAGATCACTGCCCAGCTTAATCTAATGCCACATGTTTCCTTTATCTCAAACACTTTCCCACAGCTTATTATTATGCCCTGTACTTGCAAGCCTGCTTTATGTTCTTTGGCCATGTTTTCTTCTGTTGCGGACACCGTGTGTGTGTGTGTGTGTGTGTGTGTGTGTGTGTGTGTGTGTGTGTGTGTGTGTGTGTGTGTGTGTGTGTGTGTGTGTGTGTGTGTGTGTGTGTGTGTGTGTGTGTGTGTGTGTGTGTGTGTGTGTGTGTGTGTGTGTTCTTTTTTTGGTCAGTTATGCTCTTCCTCCACATCACTGTGGACTGTGTAGCTTTGGTGTGAATGATATCTTCTCAGGGAAGTGTCTGTCATGTTTTCTCCATTGCATTTATCCCTTTTATTCAAAAAATGTGTTTTTTTTTGTTTTACTACTCCTTCATTCTTATACTCAAGAGAATATGCTTTATGAAACTTTAAATCAATTTGACCATCTTTCTCTTGCTCATGATTGTGTCATACTCAGTTGTTGTTAATATTCTTCCCCTTTTGTGTTTATGTATGTGCTGGTGCTGAGGCTTCGACTCAGAGCCTCACATTCTGTCTTGGCTTTTCTTGCTTAATGCTATACCTCTACCACATAAGTCATAGCTCCACAGTCAGCTTTTTGGTGGTAATTGGAGATAAGCATCTCATGGACTTTTCTGCCCAGGCCAGCTTCCAGTTGTAGTTCTTAGATCTCTGACTGCTGAGTAACTAGAATTATAGACATGAACCACAGCACTTGCCTAGTCATTTTAGAATAGATTTGGCACATGTGTATACTAAATATGCATTTTTAATGAATGAAGATGGGAAGAGAAGAGCTGATTGGTGCAGAGTTTGGTCAGTGTAAAAAGGATTCTATGGCCATTCAGAACAGGAGTCATTCTGTATAGATATGGATTTTTTACTATCTTTAAGTTATTGTAGAAAGGAAGAAATATTTTTGTTCTGCATATCAGATAAGGTTTCATGGGGGTGAATAGAGTTAGGTAGTTCAAAAAGAAGAATAAAGACATTTCTACAAATGACTGTTTTTAGTAGTTCTCCTAATAGGCAGTAGGTATTTATGTCTTTGTTTGCTATATACTGTCAGTGTCTAGAATAGGGTCTTGCTCATTGTAGACTCCCTTTGAATCTTCATTCAATTAATAATCACTTATTCTAAATGGTTAAATTATATTTTGCTTATTTGTTTGTTTTCTACCAACAGGTTTTACTGGCACAAGGATTATTGGGTCAGAGTCATGCAACAATAGAATGGCATATTCCAGACACTGCTCAACCTGGAGTCTATAGAATAACATACTTTGGACACAGCTGAAAGCAGGAATTCTGAAGCCTGCAGTCCTACTTGCATTTGAAGGCACTTCTCCTCCTTTTGAAGTTATAACTACTTAGTAAAAAGTTGACAGATATTTGAAGAACAGTTTTATTCTGTACATCCTAGAACTATTCCACATGAATGTGAACTACCATTTTGACTTCTATAATTGCCTCTGTTTGGGGACAAATAGTTTACTGCTAATGGGGCAAGTGTGTGTGTGTGTGTGTGTGTGTGTGTGTGTGTGTGTGTGTGTGTGTGTGCGTGCGAGTGCATACTGTGCAAATGCATGTATTTTGAGAGAGAGAGAGAGAGAGAGAGAGAGAGAGAGAGAGGTTTCCCATTACTTTCTCCAGCAGCCATGCATCATGTTCTGCAGCCTGAAGCATGATTTCCTTTGAGGCCTTGCAGTCCTTTAAGGGACAAGTCCCTTCATTCTGAAGCGTTAGTGAGAATGTTTAAAGGTGTCTGAGCAGTGTTAGTGTTTGAGCTATTAATTTATACTATTATTGAATGTTAGCATTGGAGATGATTGAGAAACTTTTCTTGATTAATCTTGGATTGTACAGATGGGAAACAATAAAGTTGTATGGACTTAACATTACAATAAGGTTTTAGAACATTTCCTCCTAATGCATTTTAACAATAGTGTATAATCTTATCATAAATATGAGCCCAATTAGAGAAACACAGAAATTAGCATGCCAGTATTTTTGCGCATTCAGATGAGCATAGCCCTTCAACGCAGTCACTCTGGTGTTAGTATTGCGGAGGTCACAGTTGTTCTAATCAGAGCCCAATTTTGAAGAAATCAATCTTGCACATATTTTGATTATGATTTATATTTTCCTAAACTTCCTTCTCCCCCTGGATTGTGTCTCATATTTCTTATATGTACTCTAATTTTTTTTTTACTGTTTTTGCCAATCAAATTTACCCCCCAATTTTTCCATTAGTGTAGTTTTTAAGTCTACATTATTGGTTATTGGTTGGGAAAGCAGTCCTAAATTCATGCATCTTTTTTTTTTCAATCTGCAGCTTATCAGTCATGCACAGATCCATCCAGTGATAGTTTATTTATTAAGACTTGTGTGTCAATCATTGTGCTTCTTTCTGGTCTTTACTAACTGTTGACTATTTTGACTATTCAACTTGATACATTCATTCTAGAGAGATATTACATGTTACTGATGTTCAAGTCACATATTGTATATCTTGTATATGGAGGAAAGAGGCTCCAGACAGTTGGGTAAATATTATTTCAAAGGATATTTGGAGGGCATTGTGAAATACGCTTCCTAATGTCCTGAGAATGAGATATGACAAGTCAACATCAGCTGCTTGAAGATAAATTGCATTTGAAATTACTGAGTTAACTATGAGCTCCAGACTGAAAAATAAATCCCAAACCCCAGTCCATACTTTTACATGTGTATGAAAGCTTATAGCATTTTAGGAGTGAAAAAAACAGTGTCTATTTCAAAAATAAAATGTAAGGTTTGAAAATAATGATTTGAATAATTGTACTATGAATGTTCATTTACATAATAACTTACTTATCTAAACATGAGCGATTGAATTTGAATGAATCTAGAATACTTTTGGGTATATCAGTCTTCTAGTTTGGCACGGGGTGTTCCTAAGGAATTGAATTGCTGAGAAACTAGCTAATCAGGATTTCTAAGGTTTGTGTCATTTTTCCTAGTGACAAAACTGTAATTAGTATATGTTCAGGGGTCTAAAGAAACAGGTGATTTTTGAGAGCATTTGGCCCCAAGCAAATTACATGTTAAGTTATAATTTCAAAAGTATTCCTCATTATTCACAAGAATTTATTAATTAGTTACATGGCCTCCATTCCTCCCACTGAAACTTCCTTCAGATTGAGTCCTTCTGGCAACATTGTGAAGGCGGTCATTTCATCACTAATAATCCTTATGCCCTCTGTCCTCCAGAAACCAGCACTCTCAACCTCAGACAACCCACAGAAAGCTATGAGTTATCATTTCTTCCAGCCTATGTAGCGCCAGATGTTTTTTTTGCACTGTGTATAAAGTAAAACAATCCCTGTGTTATAAATGCCGTGATTATCACCTGAGCACAAAAGGACAGTACCCTAGTAAGTAACTGATTTGATCTGTTAGCCTAAAAATATGGATCCAGTCTTTGTCTATGACTACTGTTGGGAATGGCTCATTGGAGTACAACATGTGGAGAAACCTCCTGAAAATGGAGAATGTGGAAAGTGGTGGGTTGGGTTTATGGGAGAAGTATTTTGGAGGCAGTTTTGTTTCTCATGTCAGTATCTGTGTTTTATTTGTTGTACCTATATACTCTTGATTTCAAGGATATTGTGACTCTTAAATATGAACAAACAAGAAACTCTGAATGATTCCCCTTCAGTGCCTATATTTTTTTCATGAGTATTCTGTAAACTCGTTAACATTTAATAGAAGATTTAAAAATAAATTAAGAAATAAACTTGGGAAAATATTTTCTGAATAGAGGTAAGGTACACAAAGACCACTTCCAAAAGAAGATGGGGTATAAAAGTTGTAGATTACATATAAATTAGGTTGAAAAGTCAGACTATACCTCAGTAAATGACCAATCACTCCAACAAAATAGACCTGCTTCCTAAGTTTTTTTTTCCAGTCGCTGTAGATCTGCTGACAAAGTACATTTGGCTGGCATTTTGGTGAACTACTTGAAATTTCCTATGTGAGTAGCTAACTCTAAATTTTTTTTGTGTGATACTTCTGAACAAAGAGTGAATTTACTTGTGAATATACTTCTCCCATGTAAACAAGCTCAGTATCCTTTGCTGATGTCAGCTCAAGGTTTTTATATTTATTCAAATAGGTTAATCAGTACTTGGATCAGATATCTAAAGGACCATAAAGGCTGCACCTGAAATCCCTAGACCTCTAGGAGGTCAAAGCAGCAGGATATACAGTCAACCCACAAATATCTGTAGCCTTTTTGTAGACCAAAAATGAGTAAATGGATAGGAAAATTAAGATAACAGTTCCATTTGCAAGTGTCTAAATACCTAGGAATAAACCAAACAAAGGAGGTAAGGGACATCTACAATGGAAACTATAAAACTCTGAAGAATGAAATTGAAGGAGACAACAGAGGTGGGAAAGACTTCCCATGCTCATGGATTGGCAGAATTAATATAGTGAAATGGCCAGTATTCCAAAGGAAACCCACCAATTCAATGCAATACCCATCAAAATCCCACTGCCATTCTTTGCAGGGGTAGAGAAATCAATCCAGTTTTCACATGGATGTACAAAAGGCTCTGAATAGCCAAAACAATCCTGAACAGAAAAGCAATGTTGGAGTTATCACAAGTCAAGACTTCAAACTTAACTATAAATTCTAGTGACAAAACAGTCTTATGGTGGCATTAAAAAACAGACCTGAAGACTGATGGACAGACTAGAAAATCCAGAATTGAACTCACATACCTATATCCATTTGGTTATTGACAAAGGAGCCAAAAACACATATTGGAAAAAACAAGACAGTTTCTTCAACAAATGAGTCCAAAATTTCAGCCTGTCTCATAAGTACTTATACATAGAAACATTCTAAGTTGCATACATACACTTCAAGGTATCTTAGCTTGCATAATGCCAGATTGACAGAGATCAAGACTCTGTCCATGTTGTTTCTAGATGTGTTTTAGGATAATGAGCAATTTAGAAGTTGGGGGTATTGGCTTTACACTAGTAAATGCTGCTTGGACCCAAGACTCTGGAAATCTTTATAATCATATTCTCTAATTGTAATTTTCCTGTTTGTTGTAATGTATTCACCTCTTCCTCCAGACTTGAGTAAACCAAATAGACACAAAAGTTGAATATCCTGGCAACAGCAAACGTGGAGTGAGTGAAGTCAAATAGGGGCACATCACATCCCCAAAATTACCAATGGACTGGGGTACAGAGAAAGATAGCCTGAGTGCAACTTCAAGACATTAGTGTGTGTGATTTTATAAAGTTAATTTTAACAAGATGAGGAGGACATATGAGGAGGATAGGGTAGATATGAAATGTCTTCCTAAAACTGTAAAGATGCTGTGTTGACTCATTGCCTGCCTTACCTAGCCTCCCTTCCCCTTTCCTCCCCTGTCTTCCCCTCCTCTTCCCTCCCCTGTCCTCCCTTTTCCTCTCCTCTCCTCCCTTCTCCTCTCCTCCCCACCCTTCCCTCTTCACCCCTTCTCTCCTGTCTTTCCTGTGGTTAATGAATGGGTTAGGAGGAACTGATAAATGAGAGACAGTAAAGGTTTTTGGGTACATTCCAGTTCAGAGGGCCTGTTAATTATGTTTGTTGTTTACTTTCCTAGATAATATGAACATTCTATGGAAACTTAACTCTTCTATCATTGCTTACTTATTAGTGCCTTCCATCACTGGCAGAGATTTTTAAGCTAATTTACGTTATTGGAAGTCTCCCAGTCTTTCCTTTTGTTCTAATACAGGGGGCTTGTTATATAGACTAGGTTGGCCTTTCAACTATTGATGCTCTGTCTCAACTCCTGAAATACTGGTACAACTATGCCTGGCTAGGTCTTTTAAATTTTGAGGGCATTTTATTTTCTGTTGCTCAAGCAAGTTGCACCTCACCAATCACTTTTTAGCACAAAGTTTAGTGTAGTCATACATTCATAGGAAGTAGTATGTCAGTCATATTCCTTTCACCCTCACCCTCCTATTGTTTTCTACTCCCCCTAAGACCCCCAGTTTACATTCATATCATCTTTTTAAAGTCTAGATTCCACATATAAAAGAAAGCATGAAATATCTGTTAAATAGCTTATTTTGCTTAATATGGTGATTTCCAGTTCTATCTATTTTCCTGCAAACTATATAAGTTCACTCTTCCTGGCTGAACAATACTCTGCCATGTATATATTTACCTCATTTTCTCTGCCCATTCACCATTTGATAGACAGCTAGGCAGAATCCATAGTTTAGCTAATTGTGAACGGTGTAGTCATAAACACGAATGTGCAAGTTATTTCTTGTGTGTGCTGACTTACATTCATTAGGGTATATGCCCAGGGAGTGTAAGGTAGTTCTGCTTTTATATTTTGAAGAACCTCCATACTGATTTCCATAGTGAGTACACTACTTTAGATTCCTATCCATAAGATATAAAAGTTGTTCATCCCATCCTCCATATCCTTGCCAATATTTGTCATTTTTCTTGACAATAGCCATTCTGACTGGGATGAGATATAATTTCAACATATGTTGATTTACATTTCCTGTATGTCTAAGGACATCAAACATTTCTTCATGTACTTAGTGGCCCTTTGCACTCCTTTGGAGAACTGCCTGTGTATTCATGTTTTCCCATTTTTCTAATTGAATTGTTATTTCAGTGTTTACTTTTTTTGATCTCATATTCTTGGTATTAAATCTTTATCTGATGGATAGCTTTTTTGTTTCTCTCATTATATGAGTTGTCTCTTGGCTTGGTTATGTTTTTCCTCTGCTGTCTCACTGTTGGTGCTTTTCTATACAGAGGAGTTATACAGCTCCTTAGTATGCCAGTAGATAAAGGTTAGTCCTCTGCCAAGACCTTGATGTTCCTTTAAGGTTAGAGCTCTGCTATTGAAACATAAGGATACTCATTTCAAAGTATGGTCACCTGTGATGGTGGGCTAGATGGAACAAAATTAGGATCCTGCAAAAATCTCAGTGCTCAGTTGGATGACCAATTTGTGTAGAGAACCTTAACAGAAACCACAAGACTGTTCCAGGAAACAGTGGGACTTGGGGTTTAAACCCTAAGGATCATAGCTGACCTTGGAGACCTGTGAACCTATCCATAGGCTTGTATCAGGGTTTTTCAAACGTGACTGCTAACTAAATGTGTGTAAAAAGGAACAAAAATGTCCTTATGGATCTCATATTCCACCATAGGATTTTTTCCTTAAAATATTGTACTTAGACATGCAATTAGGTAAAAATTGCTTTACTTATTAATCTACTGCATGTACAAAATTTAAAATACCAAATAAACTGTAAAACCAAAACCAGAATGCATCAAATAATAGCATGAGTGATACTGTATTGCTGACATGAAATTGCATCTTAGAAGTTGATTTTGAACTATTGTTCTTGTGAGCTTTTTTACTTGAGTCCTCCTGTCTCTGCTACAATGACTTGTGATGATTCATTCCTAGTCCCTGCTTATTTTTCTCTGCTTGTTCTATTGGAATGTTTATATTTGAGTCATCTGTGGGATTGGTTAGTAATGCATGGCACAGTTAATCTATCACATATAATCCCACCTCAACTTTTTTTCTCAGTAACTTATTACAGAGTAACATACTTTTCTAAACTTTGAGAAATAGCATAGGGTAGTGGTTACAAAGATGAACCTGGAAATTACATGGCTTCAGACTGAATCTCATCTATTATCACTGAGATAGAATTATTTTATCAATAAGAAGAGAAAAAGTGTGACAGACTCAAGGAAGTAGAGGTAATTCCTGCCTGTCCATCCTGGCCATGTTCATGTCTTCTGTGCTTATGTCTCTAATTGGAGCTAATACTTCATCTCATTGTTGTAATTAAAGAAATATATATATATATATATATATATATATATATATATATATATATATACACACACACACATTTATCAGAATGCTTGGCATATAGAATAGACTTGGTAATAGCCTGTAGCATGGTTATATAGTATTTTTTATTGAGTACTATGGTTTGAAGTTGACCTGCTGCATGCTAGTTGGATGCTCTACTACTCCAGCCCTTTGTTCTTTAGCAATTTGCAGTAAAATTTCATTTTTTTCCCCAGGGCCAGGCTAAAATCATGATCCTCCTACCTATAATCTCCTTGTAGCTGAGATACCAGGTATGCATGCATATATGTGGCTAGTGGACTGAGATGGGGATTTTCCAACCTTTCACCCCCCTGGGATGATCTTGAACCACAACCCTCTCACTCTCCTGAATAGCTGTGATTACAGGTTTGAGCCACCACAGTTGGCCTTTTTGAGTCAGGCTGTCACTATGTAGCTCATGCTTGCCTTGAATTTATGATCCTTTTGTCTCAGCTTCTTGAGTACTAATATTTTAGGTATGTACAACCATACCTGGCTACTTATATACATATTTAAAGATTTTACTATTAAAAATGGAAGAAAATTTTAAAATTGATTAAAAAAATCTTGTATTAATTCCAGATGCTGAGGGTAGACACACTGCCTACTTTGATAAATAGGTGAAGCTCATTTTTACTACTAATGAGAAAACACATGGTACTAAAAGCACCTGTCACAACACCGTACTGGGAAAGAGTTAATGGGACATGCAGTACAACATCGAGTGTACTCAAGATATTGATGATTTAGCCAGGACTAGAGAACTGTCACATGTTTAAGGGAACACAGAGGGACTTCTTTGAGATGCGTAAGTGTGTGATCAGGGAAATAAGCAGTTTTGTACAAATAGTGACTGTGCTAAGGGGTGGGTAATTGGAGAGCATGTGAGAAATAGTGATCTTTGCTGTGCACATTGGCCAAAGTCACATTGACCAAGGGCACAGAACATATTCATGTGCCATGGCTCCCCAAACCTATGCACCAACACCTTATCTCTGTGTTCTTGCCCTTAGCTGTGCACTGGACACACCTGAGCAACGTAAAACAAATGTACTGCTGCTTGGATGTACTCTAAACAGGAGGTCCCAGGGTTAGTACTTAGTAATATCTTCCAGGTATATCTAATGGAAGCAAGGGTTGATATGTGAAGATGTGGTGACTATTTATAAGAAGATGAAAGAAAGAACGATGGACAGAGGAAAGAAGACAGGAGGTAGCTGGCACCAATCCACCTAATATATTTTGTTATATATTTTTAGTAATGGGACAGAGTTTTATTATTGTGTTACATAATTTTTTTGAAAATTAGAAGGTAGTATTGACTCTTCCTAAAAGCTGACATCCCTAATAAACTTGTGGCCAGTCCTAGAAGAACATCATTCAAGGCAACATACACTAGCTGAGCTCTGTGCCAAGGGTGAACGTGGACAGGAAGCCAGAAGAATTTGACTCTTGTGAAAGAGCTTATTCATTATAGTGTAGCTTTCTTTTTTCATTGTGAAAACATCACAGAATAACCTAAATGTCCTTTAACAGGTCAAGTGGATGGGTAAATGGTGATGTTCTACACAAGGACACACTGTAGATGCCAATGTGTGAATAGGAGCTACTTATCTCAGTATCAACCCCCAAATGTGATGCTAAAAGGTAAGCAGCAAAGCATATATACTGCATGTTTGTCAAGTATCATTGAGATAAGGTGTGAAAACATGTGGAATAATAGCTCCTGTTATATACCATGGATTATGATAAATTTATTCTGGAGCTCTATACACTGAATTTGAGATGGTGATAATTTCTGGGTTGTATAACTTCCACAAAAGTATAAGGTTTTGCTTAATTCACGGATATATTTCTACTACTTGAACAGGGGCTGGCGCTTAGCAGTGCTTGCTAAGTCTTTGTTGAATGAATGAAACAATGAATGATTGGGGTAAAGGCACCTGGAATGGATTAACAAATGGGTAAAGCAAAGCAATTTAGGATGAATCCATGTTTACTCAATGGAATTTTTCCTACATTAAATCTGTAGTGCCATCTACTGACTCAAACAGGAAGTAATACGAAGACAGTAAATTGTGCCAGATAATGGTAGGAAATCCTGCTTTTTATAACACCACATATTTTAAAACAATTTAGCTGCACTTATACATTGGTATGTTTTAAAAATATTTTAAAGGCAAATTTTTATATTATTATTTTGAGACACCATTTCACTGTATACCATAGGCTGGTCTGGAACTCACTGTGTTGCATAGAATGATCTGGAACTCTTGGTTGTCCTGTCTCAGCTTCCAGAGTGCTGGGATTATAGGCATATACAACCATGCTCAGCTCAAGTTAATAGGTAATATTTTAACCAAACACTTTTGCTATGTTTTCACAATGATTTTTAATTCAATATTGATTAATTCACAGATGTTGTCAATAATACATGTTGAATGATTCATTTCCTTTTTTAAAACAACATTTTCAATGAAAGTCAATAACTCAAAACACTTCTGGTGGCATCTTTGTAAAGACCAAAACATCTTATTTAAATGTCAGCTTTGGGGGAGATGGGGCAAAACAATTTCTAAATGAGGGAAGAAAGGATGCGAGCAATGTTTGTTAGGGCCCTTTCTGATTTTGTTCCAAATGGCATTCCCAACATTGTATTATTGTCGGGAAAAATTATATAATCACCGAACTTTGGTAATTTCCTTATACTCAATTCATAATGTACATCAGGGCAATGCAAGGTTTGAGAAAACCAAAAGGCAATAATTCCACATTGCCTTATTCAATACTTCTTCAATGTAGTTGAACTTGGCCAATTTATTTAAACATAGTTCTGCATTGATCTCACCTATGCCAGACACTGTGCCAGATCCCATTATGGTCTTGTGATTTTGTCTTAACAGAGGGGAATAGGAGTGGAGAGAGCTACTTGCACAGAACATACACTTAGAAAGTGGCATTGCTAAGACTTAAACACAGGCCTGCCTGATTCCAGAGCTCATGTGGTCCCCATTGGACGACAGAGCACATCCACAAGGCCTTGTAGTTTTCATATACCTGAAGACAAGACTTGCTTGACAATTAGGGTCACAAGATTCTCACTTGCAATTGTTTTTTCCCTGGATAGAGCTATATTAAAGACTCTTATTGGAGAATTAAGCCATGTATTCCCTTTGGGTTTTGGAAATTGTGTCTTGCTTTTGACAAGTGATGTTGTGGGTCATTCCTCAGACACAGCCCACCTACCAACTCTTAATGCTATTCTTTTTGAATATTTGAAGAGAAAGGACTTCTAGGGAGACATTTTTCCCTCCATTCCCCCCCTCCCTCTCTCTCCTTCTCACCCTTCCCTTTCCCTCCCTTTCTCATCCCTTCCCTCCCCTTTCCTTTTCTCCTCCTTCGGTTTCTTTTTCTATGTCAGACAAGTTCTCTATCTGTGAGCTACATTCCCAGTCCTTTGCGAAATTCTTAGTATGTATGACACATCATCTCTTGTGCTTTCCAAGTTTGTATTAGGCTCTAGGTTTTTTCATCATGAAGGCAGAATTTATAGCTTAATGTTCTGAGATTTCCACTTTAAATCCACTCTCCTGAAAAAGATCACACATTGTTTTCTACCTTGCCAGTAAAAACAGATAATTGAGGAACATATCATCCCAGAAAGTCACTTATCCAGAAGCTCTTCGTAGGAAGCTATTTTACGTGCTATATAGAGAGCTTGTTGAGAATGAACCTATAGGAAAATGGACAGAGCAAGAGGTGTTCTGAATTCTAGCTCTAGCCCTCACTTTTTTTGGTGACAGTCTGTTTCCCTAAGAGTCAACAGAAAGTTGATGTCTCTCTTTCTCTGTGCTGAATTGAATACCAGATTAGGTACTGACTATCTCATTCTCAGATTTCAATTTATCATGCAACTATTACATCCCACAGAAACAGTCATATAGGAAAACATATAGAAAACTCCAGTTGAGGAAACTTGAATACAGGAACCATGTTGTGACATATATTTTCTATTTCTGTCCCCATCCATTCCTCAGCCAGGTCTGGCTTTTGACTTTCTAGAGACAAGGAACTTTGGTTTGCACTTGGCCTATAGATGTTTGCCAACTACTTGGCTTTCAAGTAATTTCTTTGTGGAGCATTAATACAATTTGGTATTTATTGAATATCTCTCCCCACCTTATAGGAATTGCTCACAAATATCTTCAAATACACATTATCTTGTCAAGAACATTTCCTTCCATTAGGACACTTTTTCAGGTCAACCTTAGTGAACTCTTTATCAGTTGAGCTAGCAACTGTGTGAGGGACTACATGTGCTCTGCATTTTATTGGGGATGAGGTTCTCCTTGCTAGGTATACGGTGAGGGGGCCAGCCCTGACACCCCATTATAGTGTCTGTTTCCTTGTACTACTTCATTGGTCCCCAATGGTTGATACCATCTGTATCTCTTTCTTTTCTTTCCATTTTGAGTCACAACTCTACTTTCATCTTTTTGGTGATTAATTGGAGATAAGAGTCCTACAGACTTTTCTTCCCAGGCAGGCTCTGAATCTTGGTCCTCAGATCTCAGCCTCCTAGGTAACTAGGTTGACAGGCCTGAGCCTATGGCACTGGCCTTGTCTTTCAAACAAAAGCAAAAAACAAAACAAAAGCTGAGATGGATTAGACAGGCAAGAGAGAGGAACTCCCTAGGGAAAACAATCTCTTGGCATAAAGGAAGGAAGCAGGTTGAAGAACTTTCATACTCTAGTACATATCGAGCCCTTGAGAAAGAAGATGGGGAAAAAGTACTGGTTGGATAGGTAGATCCTCAGGCTGTAGTACAATCTTGAGATCATGAAGAGAGAACTCTAACCAAGGATACTTGAGAAGAGGGTCCTGAGTTTGGCTAGAAGTGCTCAGCTTTAGTATTCTGTTAAGTTTAGGCTCTGCTGGGGGATGCGGCATGAGTAATGCTTACTAAAGTATTTGTCTTGAAGAAGTATGAGGAACACCTAGCCATGGCTTCCAAGACAACTCGAGAGCCAGGGTCCTTGGGTTTGAAACTTGGTTGTGACACTTATTTGCAATGTAACCTTTGGGAAGATTCTCTAAGTTTTAGTTATCATATCTTAAATCATGAGGTTCTTAATCTCATAGGCAAGCTGTGAGACTTGAATACATATAAAACATATAGAACATGGCTTGGTATACAGAAATGACAAAATAGCAGCTAAAAATAAGCAAAATGGGATTATGGCTTGTGTTGGAATGTGTTCTCTTCTTCAAGTTGATTTCTTGCTCTTGGATGTGAACTGAAAATGTCATTGTACTACAGAAGATGGAATTCATTCTTAATGGGGAAATTAGGGTCTTTAAAGAAGAGATTTTCTTTATTATATTTGTGTTAAATCCTTAAATTTTGATGACTGGGAATGTCTAAGAATATGAAAGAAGCAAAAAAGAAGTGGGCAACAGGGAGAAATTCCAAGTAGAAGAAAAGGTATAGCTGGAAGAGAAACAGAGAAAAGATTTCCTGGGGGAAATGTTCAAATGTTGAAATGTTGAAGTGGTCCATCCCCAAACTGTACATGAAAAGAAAAGAGTGAAGCCATCTTGTTAGAAAGATTATTGGTGGCTATGTATTTGAATTCCCTTCCAAGATTTGGGAAGTGTAAGTGAAAAATTAAATTCTTTGTAAACAGCTTCTTGAATGCAATTCTGCTCTGAGACTGCTCTGAAACTCAAGTTTTATCATGACAAAACAGGCAGTGGGTATGGAAAATCACTGTTCTCTAAGAATAGAGCCTCCATATTTGTGGCTAAGCCTGTGACTAACAGTAGAAAATTTTGTGGCTAGACAAGGAATGACTTCTGACTACTCCTGGTTATTATGCTCAGGGGTTGAGAATGTGGCAAATTAAAGCTCATCTTAAGCTATTAACTACATAGAAAATACTCACTTTCATTACCTTAAATTTTAAATCTTTCTAAATTAGATTACATGTTTCCTTACTTGATTAAATGGAGGTCTCTAGGAATAATTCACTTTGTCTTAATGGCTCAAGGTTATCATTATGGGCATTAATTATTAAGCCAAGCCATATTGGATAAAGCCTTTGGAACTTTAAGTCTGTCAGACTTTTTGTCTCTTGTGCTAATGGCACTCCCTACAAACTCAAGATCCATTGTTAAGAATTTATTCATTCTTCTTTTGTCTTCTAATGTTTGAAATGAGACAGTAGGTTCATTTCTAGTCACCCAATTGTCAGAATGGAAGCCAAATGATGAATCTGCCTCTTCTGTGAGGTTTAAGCATAAGATCTTGGTGATCATACTTTGTGGCTGAGAGGCCTGATCTGGAAGTAAACGTTTTTATGATGGGGCTAGGTGTAGCGACTCAGATCTCAGAGGGTGAGATCATGAGGATTTCCTGGGCAAAAAGTTAATGAGAGCCCCAACTTAATCAATCAACTGAGTACTGGTGATCTATGCCAGCTACACAATAGCTTTCAAGCTTAAGTAACTTTTGGCATCACTTAATGATCCCCCAACTAATTTCCACATTTGTAATGCAGAAACTTGGAAACATGTTCTCTGAAGTCTCAGGAGGATTCACATAGCTTGGTGTCAAGGAGTTAGGTTTCATTTAAAAGCTGATATTTTGCAGGCTTAGTAAGCAGTCAGGCAAGTTAACCTCTGTGCCTCTTTCTGTTTCTTTTTCCATTTTGATGGAAAATAATATTGGTCTCTGGATTACTGTGAAGTGTGGCGAAAATAAATGGCCAAGTTCCTCTTGCATTGCCTGCTCTCTGTGGAGGATGCTTGTTAGTTCCAGTGGCTTTTCTTCCACTGAAATCTGTTCAGCAAGATAAAATGCCAAGGAGGTCAGAATTCCCCAGGCTATTTGAAAGTGTCATTAGCCAAATAGACCACTGGATGTCATACTTGATCTAATCTATTCACATATTGTCTAGTGTGTACTTAACTTGGATAGTCATAGATTTTTGAGTTGTAAAGGGCCTTAGGGATTTTGTGAAGCCAGATTTTGAAAAGTATAGGCTGCAGAAAGGTTTGTCTTTGTATACTTGTCTTTGTTTTCATTGAACTTGAAAACATTTGGATAAAAGATATACTATTTAATGTGACCAGTGTTGACACAACGGGGTCCCATTATCTAGAGTTCTTTTGGGATGTTCACTTCAATGAGTGTAGGAGCCTCTTATCTTGTTTTACACAGGAGCAAGTTGAGCACTGGCCTCCTGAACGATTCGATCAAGGACACAGGTTAAACTCATAGTATGTCTAAGACTAGAACTCCGATGACTTGACTTCCAGGCTGGTCCATGTCATAGAGTCAGGCATTGTAGAGATATATCAGCATGATATACCTTTAAGAAATTTCTACTATACTGAAGCAATTCAGAAGAATCTTTATTCGGCTCTGCCTAAACTGTCTAATTACAAGCCACGAATATTTCTGTCTTCATACCAGACTTAGATTGGAAGTTT
This sequence comes from Dipodomys merriami, assembly GCF_024711535.1. Taxonomy (NCBI): domain Eukaryota; kingdom Metazoa; phylum Chordata; class Mammalia; order Rodentia; family Heteromyidae; genus Dipodomys; species Dipodomys merriami. The sequence goes on along the minus strand of NW_027202715.1, from coordinate 31,717,369 downwards.
TAGCTCATGAATATTTTATTGAATAAACTTAGTTGAGAGTTAAGACTGTGATTGGTCATTGCAAAATGATTCCCAAGGCACTTAGCAGAGACACATTAGGCTAACAATAAAGTCTCTAACAGGAAATCAGTAAGACAATCCAAGGGCCATGCTTTATCCCAGCTCTTTACAGAAAATGCAAGCAAGAGAGCTCAACATCATTACAAATAAATTATATTGTAACCACACGTGTGCCTGTGCATGCCTGTATATACACACAAATGTACACAAACACACACATGCACACAGTGGCTTCATTTTTCCCAACTATCAAATAGAGAATATGGATTGATAATGTTCATATTCTACCCATTGGCTTTAAAAACCAGGCCAGAGAAAATACTTAGCTCTGGAATTTAGTTATCCCTGATTATTTTCTCAGTATAATAGTAGAAGGTTATTTGTGGGACTATGTTGACAATTGCAGATCTACAGGAACTACTGAGATTAGAATGGCTTGGCTTTTCTTTGAAAGCATTTGCTCAACTCTGGCCCTTGATTTGAGATGCTGCACAATTTCATGAGGAAGGGATCCATGGGAATCAGAAAATGTTTCAAATAAGCCATTTAAAAATGTTTTTTATTATAAAAATAGTGTACAGAGGGGTTACAGTTACATGAGTAAGGTAATGAGTACATTTCCTATCAAGCATTGTTACCTCCTCCTTTGTTTTTCCCCTACTATCTCTTCCCTCCTCACCTCCACAACTCCCCCCCCTCAAGTTGTAAAGTTCATTTTCAACAGAGTGTCTTGTATATCTCATTATTATAATGCGTCAACCTGTATCCTTGTCTCAGCATTTTGTTATTTCCCTTGCCCTCCCCAAATTAGCAAAATGTATATACAAGATGCAGGGCACCTACGTCAATTACATTGAAAACAGGGGTTATACCATACGGGAAGAACATACAAGAGAAACAAAAAAAATCACATAGTACATTTTAGATACATTAAAAACAATAGCAAAAAAGAAAAAAAAACAAGTTGTTTCCATATCCTTTTTTTGTATTTTTAATTAATGTATATTTTGACATTCTCTAAGGAATCTCACCACAGTCTCGCTAAAGTCACTCTTGAAAAACCTTGATATAGTTAAACATAGTAGTGGTTAAACACAGTAGCCTAATCATGGTGCAAATAGCAGAGAGAATGAAATTTTAGTACTTTACCTCATAGTACCATCCAGAGACAATAGTGTATTTGCTGATAGTTACCCAGCAGTCTGGTTGATCCTGTACTTTCTTGTATGGAGACCACTGGAATCTTCTTTTTGTGATTTCACTAAATACCCTGTAGCTTTTCCTATTTCACATTCATTTTGTTGTTTTGTTTTTATATTAAGGATTTATTGATTCATAATTAAATGCACATAATATGCTTATATAATTCAATGTTTTCCATTGTGTGTGTGCTGATACTAGACTTGAACTCAGGGCCTTGCTTGGCTTTTCGGCTCAAAGCTACTGCTTGAACCATACCTCGATTTCCACCTTTTTTTTGGTGGCTAATTAGAGAAAAGAATCTTGAATTTGTCTACCTGGACTGGCTTCAAACCTTGATCCTCAATTCTCAGCTTCCTGAGTAGGATTACAGGCATGAGTCCCCAGTTTCAGGCAGCAGTTTGATACATTTGGAGAACAGAGTTTTCAAGAGATGAAGTAGAATTGAGGACTTCAAGCAATTTTTCTAAAATCAAATAGCAGTTGGCAAGGCCAGTTGCCTCTGCAGTGCCTAGGTTTGTCCCACTCTTCTGGGCAGCATGAGATACAAAAGGCCTTTTGGAACTTCAGTGAGGTGAATCTTGAATGTTGGAGTGATAGCACTCAGGGCAGAACCACTGCAGGAAAGGAGAAAGTTCCTTCATCTTTCTGTAGCTTCACTTGACTTTTTAATTGACCTCTCATATGTGTGGTTCAGGGAAATAAAACTTTTCAGACCATCTTTGTGTTCCAAGATTGTGCTCTATGCTTTTGTATTTTTCATAGGTAGAAGTGGGAAACTTGATGTTTGTTTTTTGGTTACAAGGATAATGTCCAAGCAGGCTAATCATTTGCTGGACTCCCTTCAACTCCTTTTGAGAAGTCCCTGTCCTGTTTGGGGACATGGGTATATATACAAGGCTGCTTGAACTTGTTATTTGCAGTTATTCTTTGAGATTTTGTCTTATTTAGAAGCAGGGCCTCAATTCCTTGGTTCTTAAGATTCTATTCCTGTTTCTCCAACCCTGTTCTATTTTGGGGAACGATAAGAACATCAATTCTTTTCCTCCTTGCTACTCAATGATTATTTTTTATTTTTTGGCCTCTATTATGAATTTCATTCTCCCACTCTTTTCTTTCTGTGGAAAAAATCCTGTAAATTCTTTCAACTGCTAAAGCTTTTGAAAAAGTACAGCCAGAAATGCTTGCGGGAAATCTGTTTGATGTTTGGACAGACACCTTTATTAAAGCAATGATAGACAGATAGATCTGCTAAGAAAGGTGGGAGGTGAGGGAGCAGGGAAATACAATGAGAACAGGAGTCAGTTAATGTGTAAAACATTTATATAGTCACACAGGGTAAGACACCTGTAGCTGATTCAGGAGACCCATGCTTGGGTCATGGGTCTTGGAAAGGTCTTATGTTTCAAAAGAAGTTATCTTTGAGTGGTTTTATTAGTGATAACTTCAGGGATGTTTTTGATGTGTAATAAGGAGGAAAGCAGAAATTCATTTGCATGTTGGTTGACTACTAGTGACTACCGGAACCATGGGTTGAAAAGGAGTCTGAGACTACAACGAAGACCAGCAGGAGACCCACTGAGTCATTTATGGATGCCTAGCAAAGGTAGGAAAGGAAGAAAGTCTGTCCTGTGTCAGCTATTTGCTTTCCCCACTGTGTTTTATCATATTTTCTTCTTGTTGGGAGCAAGCAAAGGGGATAGAAAAATTGGCAAGTGGCAAGCAAGGAAGTAATGTAGTAATAATATATTGACTTGGTGCAGGTGAAACAATATTGCCCTGTCTGCCATTGTAAGCCCACATTTTGATTGCTGTGCTTTGTTGCAGAGTATCTGTCAGGCACTAAGGGCAGTTAGTGGCAGAACTGACATTGAGGCCTGAACTCTTTTCTGAGTCCACTCTTTTCAGGTATTATATTAGATATCCTTTTAAAATTTCAGATTGGAATATTATATTTTGCTCAGTGAATTTTGTTTTACTCTAAAATGGTTCCTATCACAATACTGTTCATCAAAAGGAAAGTTCATTCATTGCTTGAGATAAGGGAGCAAAAAGCATTAACTCTTTGTTATTACTCAATATCATCCCAGTCTCTCACCAGTTGCCTTTCTCTTTGCGTCTCTCCTTCATGTTTCCTTCCTTTCCTCTCCTCTCCTTCCATACCTCCCTCCCTTCCTACCTCTCTTTTCTTCCTTTCCTTCACTCCCTTTCTTCACCCATTCTTCCATATCCATTCTTCTTCCTGCTTCATAAGCACTGACAAGCATCTGCGTTCTGTCACCTACAGAGCAAAGCATTCTCCCATAGCCCTCATTTCCTCCCCCCGCCACGATATGGATGCCACAACTTACATCCCAAAACCTCAACATTGAATTGGTTTCTCTGATTTCATACAATGGCTTCTGTGACTCTCAGATAGGTAACGTATTTGAATTCACCACAGCTTTGCAACTTTCTCTGCTCTATCAGTTACCTCTTGCTGTGACTGGCAGATAATATACACATTTACTTTGTAATTTCCTCTGTTGTACCAAGTATTGTTTCATAAACAAATTTGGGAAACTTGTTACCTAAAAATATGACATGATAAGGCCTTCCTAGTTTCTATGACGCAGGAGCCAGGGGTAGCTCACCGTTCTCTGTTGCAGTCTTTCCAGCTGCAGTCTGTCTGGCTGCATTCAAGGCCCATAGCCAGGCCTGCAATTCTCACATGACTCCATTGAGGAGAACCTTGCTTCCAAGCAGTCATGGGGTTGTTGGCAGGATTTAATTCCCCGGGCCACAGGCTGCTTGTAGTTCCTTGCCATGAGATCTTCCCACAGCATAGTCTACATGGCAGCTTGCTTCCTAACAATGAGTAAGCAGGAAGAGCCAGCAAGATGAAAATCATAAGATTTTTCTAACCTTGGAAATGACAGCTATGACTCAGGCCATATTCTACTCATTAAAATCAGGCTACCAAGGCCAGCCTGCCCTCAAGGGGAGGGGGTTACACAATGTTTTGAATACCAGGAGATGGGCAGGGGAGGGGGGCATCACTGAAATCCTCCCTACTATATTTCTATTTCTTTTTTGAAAATTCTGTTTGTTTAATGTTTTGTTTTATTTTTTTATGGGGTGGTAGAAGAAAGACCCTATGTTTGGGACTGTCCTGATGCTGCTGTTGCTGCTGCTGCTTCTTTTTCCTCTTCTTCTTCCTCCTCCTCCTCTTCCTCCTCATCATCTCCTCCTCCTCGTCATCGTCGTCATCCTCCTCCTCTTCCTCCTCTTCTCCTCCTCCTCCTCCTCCTCCTCCTCCTCCTCCTCCTCCTCCTCCTCCTCCTCCTCCTCCTCCTCCTCTTCTTCTTCTTCTTCTTCTTCTTCTTCTTCTTCTTCTTCTTCTTCTTCTTCTTCTTCTTCTTCTTCTTCTGCTTCTGCTTCTGCTTCTTCTTCTTCTGCTTCCTCCTCCTCCTCCTCCTCCTCCTCCTCCTCCTCCTCCTCCTCCTCCTCCTCCTCCTCCTCCTCCTCCTCCTCCTCCTCCTCTTCTTCTTCTTCTTCTTCTTCTTCTTCTTCTTCTTCTTCTTCTTCTTCTTCTTCTTCTTCTTCTTCTTCTTCTTTTTCTTCTCTTCTTCCTGTAATAGGGCTATTTATTACTATAAGTTAGCTGGATGGTCTTTATGACATTCTTGACATTCTTGTTATTTTTAATATTTTTTATTGTCAAGATACTGTAGAGAGGGATTACAGTTACACAAGTAAGGTAATGAGTATGTTATTTTGTGCAAATGTCTGTTTCTGAATTCTTTTATGTAAGATCAGAGATTAATATATTTTCGTTATTCAATAAATGGACATACAGGTAATATATTAAAGACATATATCATAATTAATGGAAGCTTCAATCAATTGAAAAATAACCCTTGGGGCTGGGGGTTTAGCCCAGCGGGAGGGTGCCCACCCAGCACACGCAAGGCCCTGGGTTCGGTCCTCAGCCCTGGAAAAAAAAAAAACCAAAACAATGCAAACAATAGATGGATCTTAGTTTTGATCCAGTCTGCTATTCTTCTTTATATTGGAGAATTGAGGCCATTAATATTTAGGGTTATTATAGAGAGATGTGTCATGTTTCCTGCCATTTTCAATAAGCAATAATAATTCAAGAAAGTCTAACATAAATCATTAGTTGGTAAAAGGCAGGATGAAGGAGAGATAGTAGTCAAATACATCTACTTTGTACCAAGTCCAGTACTAGCTAATCTTTTGTGCATTACTTCATTTAATCTTCACACTTTTCTAGTGGTACAGATATTGGTAACAGGCTTTGCTAGTTTGCCTTCAATATTTACCCTTCCAACCTTTCATAGTAAAATCATGTGTTTGACTACTTAGATGAGAACTTCATTTCCCATCAACTCTTGTAGAGTGTTGTGGCCATGTACTTTTTCAGGCCATTGTGATATAAACAATAGTGTTGTGCACTTTACAGTAACTGTTGTTCAGGGAAGTCAGTAGGTGTTCTTTCTCTTCTTTATTTCTTCTCTCTACTTGGAATGTAAATCTTAGACCATGATGGTGAAACTGTACACATGAAGTAGCAGGAAGGAACCTGTGTTTAAGACATTATGAGCTTGACACCAGACCACACTCCCTTTTCAAGCCTTTGAGGTTAAATTTCTGCTAGTAGGGGGGTACTGCTATTACCATCCAAACCTAATGCTGGTTAGTGAGAATTCAATACCTAGAAGTAGGGTACTGTGTGGGACAGACACCAAAATACTCAGTTTTTTTTTTTTTTGTAAAGACATGTTTATTTTGACTCCATTCTAGAGATACAAGAGTATTGGTACCAGTATCCTCTTTGCTTCTAGGGTAGGACAAGCGCTGTTACATGGGGGGGGGGGAGCAGAGGGAAATGAGCACGTGTAGAAGAATCACACAGTGACAGAGAACACAGGGTAAGCCCAAACTTGCGTTTAAACAGTGCCCTCACAATAGCTAGGCTACTTCACGGGTGGTAAGCATAGAACCTGGTGACCTATAACTTCCTCAGGGTCTCTCTCCCCACCTCTCACCGTTGTTGTCTGGGCAGTGATCTTTTTGGGAACAAGCCACACCCACATCACAGCACTGCCTGCTTTCCTCTGGTGTACATCAACTGGGCAGCAGGTACAGGCTTCACCAGGCTGCCGGCTTCCACTCATTGTGTCTAATACTCAGAGCATGTTCAAATTATCCTGAGCATCTCCTAGAAGTTGTAAATCTGGTCAGGATCACAAATGAGACCTAGCTTATATGTTGATTAGGTATTTAAAAATCAGAACCAGCCCTAGGTGCTGTTGGCTCTCCTCTGTCATCCTAGCTACTCCGGAGGCTGAGATCTGAGGATGGCAGTTCAAAGCCAGCCTTGGGCAGGAAAGTCCATGAGAATACAAAATATTCAGTTTTGTCTGAGTGCAGGGTTGGAAAACATTTGCTATAGAGGGCCAGATAGTAAATAGTTTCGGTTTTCAGGCCATATATAGTTATACAGTTACAGTTTCTTCCTTCCTGTTTTTCTTTAAAAACAATCTTTAAGAAACATAAAAAAAACATTCTTTGCCAAACCCTTTATAATCATCACAACCATTTTTAGCTCTAGTACCAACAAAGGAATATTTAGTCCTGGAGGCATGTTTGCCATTGCCGATGCCTGTCTTTATTCTCTAGGGATAAGAATATGCCGTCAAGTGTGGGCTTCAGAGAATACATGGCTTGCTGGAGTCCTGTTTTCTCTCTATATTTATTTTTGGAATAGTTCTTTAGTTTGCTTTATTGATTGGATGGTAAATCACTTAATTACTAAAAGTTCCATTATCCTCAGAAGACCACCAGTAGAAACTTATACAAAACTGGGAATGCATTCATCAAAATCAGATTGCAATTGTGGATTCTTAATATTTGGATATACTCCAAAGAAGTAAAGTTGTAGGTTTTAGAAAAGAAAAAAGTAGTAAACTCATATTGATCATTTCTAAAACTTTATTGTTAGGAAATTCAATTAAAACCATTTCATTATCCTAGAATTACAGACTATTATATTTCTCTTTTCATGTGATTTATGATTTTAAGGTGTCCAATGTATTTATGTCTTCCAAAACAATGATTATTTTTTCTAATAAGTGAATGACATGATTTTAGTTAATACAGTTAGATAGTTACAGAATTCTATAAAACATTGTACACAAAGTACAAAAATTGGTGTGGTATGCACACTTTTTAATACTGCTTTTATCTCTTTCTTTTGGCACCTTAGTTAACTTCATATAAATAAAAATAATAACAAAACATAAAAGAAGAGATTGTTTAACATCTGGAAATTAGAAATTTATTTCTCTGACAGCTTGTTTTTTATTAAGAGATAAAGGCTAAACATATCTTTATTGCAGTTAGAAAAATAGGGGAAAAAGAATTCTATCAAGTAGTAGCTATAAATCCCAAACTACAATTACTATTCAAACTGATGGTAATGATAGTGGTTTTAAATAGATGTATTTGCAAAGACCTCTTGGAATTACAATAGAAAATGCTGAGTTTCCAAACAAAATTGTACACCAGCAGCAAACTATACATATACAAGAGGAAAACATTGATTGCCACATAGTACAAGTAGTATGGCTAAAGCTTGTTGATCAGACTTCTGAGTTTTATAAACACAAGTATAATTAGAAAACAGAAGTAGTTAATGTTCTCAAGTAAAGGAAAAGCTTGGTATCCACTCATTCACATCTCATATCAGTAAATTTGATAAAACTTCTTCAGATTCTCTAACTAAACCTTCTTTTCCCTCTTCCTATTTTTGCACAGTTCTTTCTATTTCTCTTGGGAATGCACTTGAAAATTCATTTTACGTAAATGACAATAATAGGTCAAGTGTTAAATTCATCTTAAAAAAAGGACTGTACCAACTCAGTGTTTGGCAGTCACAGTGGAAACTTAAGGTTTAGAATGGAGTTGATTTATTTTTGGGATTCTGACCAAGTGGCAAAACCTAGCAGCTGATTCAATTATATTTAGGTTTGAAAAATGCAGATGGACCAATAGACTGTGTGCCTCAATGAGGAATGAAATAGGAAATATATGCATTTGTATTCACAGTTTCTGGCATAAAACTATGTGCATAGGAAACATAGATCACTCACATATTCTGTGAAGAATAGGTTGGTGATTGGTTGTTTAATTCACCATATTAATGAAGAGAATAAGAAATGGCCAAAATGCTGTGAAAATGAATATAATCAGTCAATATTATTTTCTACTAAAAACAATAAGCTCAAGCCAGGCACCAGTGGATCATGCCGGTAATCCTAGCTACTCAGTCCTTTTATTATGCATTAATTGAGCATGAAGAATGGCTTTTGCCATTTATTTTCAAAAATTCTACAAGAAATAGAAACTTTTGCTCTTGGAATTTGAAATGCTTTTTCAGGCGGAGCAGAAATTTGTCTGTCCCCAAAGGACATTTGCTTTGTCAATGTAGTTACTCTCCTTGATAATAAAAGCAGATTTGGAGACAAGAGTGTCAATTTGGATGTAAGAATTACCTTAGGAGACATTTTTTTTCAGTTTCTCATTTTAGAATCTGGTTCAAGTTTGAAGCCAAAATGAATTACATTCAATTTCATACTGTTTATGAGGTGACTATATATAAAATATGATTTGGCTATTTGTTTTAACTTAGGCAGTTGTTAATGCAATTTTTATGTCATTAAAGTGAAAAAAGACCCCTAAGAGACAGTGACAAATTAGTAGTTCCTAAACTTAGTGGCTCATTGAAATTACTGAAGAATCTAAAAAATACTGATGCCAGGTACCTGTTCCAAAACATTCTGATCTAATTGGTGTGAGGTGTGATTAAATTATCTGCTGGTGTTTGCAGGCAGCCAGCTTTGAGAACTACTGTCCACCTGATAGTGAAGCAGTAAACGTGAAACCCAAAGCATAGTTCTCCAGAATTTCAGCTCTGTGCTTAGTCCTTTTGATATCTAAATGCAATTAATCTGATCTTGATCAAAATCTAGCCTGTTTTTTTTTTATGACCAAGTTCCAATGAGAGGTTGACAGAACTTTCTGGACCTTTGCATTTGTCTTCCTGAATTCTGAAGAACTTCACAAGAACCTGAGATTCTCTTCTCTTTTCTTTTCTTTTCTTTCTTTTTTTTTTTTTTTTTTTACTGAAAAGTCTTGTGTTCTACATCTTGAACTGTTAATGAGATTCAAGAAAGAACAACACAGTATTTGTACTGGACTTCTTAAATGAGTTCTGTTTTGAACAAAGCAATCCTTTACAAGTATGCAAACTAGGAATATCATTTCTGGTTTGCAGCACCCTTCTTTTGGAAGAGCACCAAGACTCTAGAAGATTGGACAAATATACTTGCTGAGCATCTGAACAGTTTCTAATCTGCAGTGACAAATGGAAGATTTTCCTGTGATGGTTTTAAATAAACCACCACCTATGATAGAGGTACTTTTGCTTACTGAAAGAAAGTGTAAGGAAGGGAGGGTAGAAGATGATTGACAGATTTAATATAAATGAGAATTCCAGGAAAGCCTGAGTTAATAAAACTGTTTAGATCTTGGTACTGTATGCCTGTAATCCCAGTATTTAGGAGGCACAGGCATAGTAGAGACAAATAAAATGAGTCCAAGCTGAAAGTAATGAACAAGTCAAAATGTTAAATGAGAAAAAGTCGTTCCTCATTTCAGCACTGTAGGTTGGCACAGGTTTTGCAAGAGTCTTGGGGTTGAGTAGAATTTCCAGGTAAAAGTAGGTATAGGATAATGAGTGGAAAACACATGGGCTTGGACTTCTTTCAAACTTATCTAAAAGATGGGATATCAATTTGTAGGAAGCACCCAGAGGCTTCAGGGGACAGAAAAATCCTTACTGATGACAGATAGACTAGATAGAACTTTTAGGCTGAAGTGATGCTGAATTCATACTCTTGGGAAGTTTTTATGAGGGTAGGCCTGCGATCATGTCCCCACAATAGTGGACAGTGGTGAAACATCTTCCTATCTTTGTTTCCTCTTTGTGGCTTTGCAAATCACAAAGCAGCTGGGAGTCAAGGGTTGATTCTAGAGTTTATTTAGCTGTTCCTGGTATTCCTGGCTGCTCAGGCCTACTTAGAATCAGCTTTGGCCTGCTAAGACCTCTTCTCATTCTGTCAGGGTATGTAAACATACTCCTAGAATATTCAGGAACCTTGGAAGAACAACTTTTCTTTTTTCTTCTTCTTCTTTTTTTTTTTTTTTGCTGTCAATGGCTCTTCACTCTTCAGTTTTCTGTTGATGGAAAAGCTCCTTAGTGTTTGATTTCATTGAGAAATAACATTCACAGGTCTTGATTCTACAATGAGTCTTAAGTCATGTAGTTTCAGGAAAGGCATGACTTAGGATCACTAGGGCACTGAGTTAGAGGTTTATTTCTTCTATACAGAGTGTTGTGTGTCTCACTGTTAAAGTACAAGAAAGGTATCTTCAGAAGGCTCCATATCCATCCCCCCGGGCAGTCACTGCAAAAGTCGGGTAGACCTCATACGCTGTGTAAGCTGTAAGGTCTTGTCCCAGGGTCACTGCTTGCTTGAGTTGAGCTGCAGACACCGGTGCAGTTGTGTTGGGGACAGCATATCCTAGAGGAGCAGAGGAAACTTCATGAACAGAGGTTCAGATTGGCTCAGATTTTGCCATATTTTATTCTTTGAATGTACTAAAGCTAAAAGCAAGTGTCTATGGTATACAAGATGTTCTCAGGAGCTGTGGGAGGTGGCCACAGTGATGTCTGAATGGCATTTGAAAGGTCCTGGGCCAGTCATCCTCAGAGAGGAAACCACCTGCGTCAGGTTCACTTCCCACTTGGAAAACTAAACGTTGAAGGTCAAGAGAAAGAAACATAACTGAGTGCTGAGTGACAGGAATGTGCACTGTGGAACTTTATCAGAGGATCTAAGAATTTAGGAAGGAGAGCAGGCCATTGAAAGGTTTGCATGGCATGGTGGAGGAGAGGCCATCCCTGCCTAAAATCCCACACCTGTCCTTAAAAATCCCACATCTGCCTAAATAAAACATCAGAAACAATTGGCTTCAGCCAAGAAGGACGAATAGAAACAGGGTAGATCAGCAGGAGAAATACTGAAAGTCCTTGTAAATTTTGACATAATGCCATAAAACCACCTATCCTGTTAGACCCTTCTCACCACATCATCAAGCTTATCTTGATGTGTGCAGAAGTTTTGGTGCTGGACCTCCCTCTCAGAGAGCTAATGGATCCAAGTGATAAATACCTCACTCATGTGCTGTCATATGAACATTATGTCTACTTGTAAAGAATGGCTAGTCTCTAAAGCAATATTGCTTTGTTAATGTTTTAAGCCAAACCTTGGTATTTCTGAAATGATCCCCAAGCTATGAGAGATAGTATGAAAAAGACACAGGTATACTGAAGGAACAAATGACAACAGAATGGGTTTGTGTGGTGGTGAAAGTCAGCCTAACCCCAGACACATTGATTTTTTGTTATAGTGGCTATTCAGGAAACGGCTGCAGGAAACCAGTTGGACTACATTTTAAAACTTGAATTCATGCCTGGGTTGTTCACTTTAGTCAGTGATGCTAATGAGTAAGTAAAGTGTGGTGTATTTCCCTTAGGGTTTGAAAAAGCCAATTTCACCATTTTAGAAAGTAAACTAATAACATGAATAGGTGTGTGTGTGTAGCCCAGATCTCAGCTTTAGAAATTTTGCATTTTCTTTTTTAATTGGTGATTGTTATAAGTACAAGAATGTGCTTCAGATTCTTCCCCGAGAGCCTATTATTCTTTGCTTATTTCTTTCCATCACAGTGAGGAGAGGCTCTTAAATTCATAGGTGTTCATTCCCAAGACAAAATTCGTGCCCTAAATATTTCTAACTTTTCATTCAAGCCAATAGCAAAGAAGATCAGATTGTAAAAGTGTTGGGGAAACACAGATGCTTTCCAATATGAAAATAAACTTTAAAATTCTCTTGACAGTGGTTCATTTATTTTTATACCAGTTAGATGTCGTTGGGGTACAGCTTACTGCAAGGTAGAGGTTCATCTTTAAGACTTGAGAGGCCCTGCCCTGAGTCCTGGGTAGATGATCATTTAAACACCTGGTTGCACAGAAGCTGAGGGCTGGCACCGGCTTGGGGGGGGGCAGGGAGGAGGAACAATGCTCTCTGCAGTGTCAGCTGTTGTCTTGGTAACTTGGGATTCATTACAGAGCATCTCTAAGTTCTTACAGAGAAACAAAGCTAGAATTGAGGTCACATTTGTTTAGGAAGCCTGAATAGTTTTATCTTCATTTGCCAAAATGAGACACTCATCTTTTTTTTTTTTTTGAGCAACAAAGTAAGAGCCAGGTAATAATTCCAGCACTAGGGAGGCTGAAGCAGGAGGATCATGAGTTTGAGGCCAGCCTGGGCTACACTGTAAGACTCATATAACAACAACAACAATACAAAAATAAAGCAAAATAAAATAAAGGAAGAAATAAAAAATGAGAAGCATCAGCCCAGGTGTGAATGAGCAATATAGAATTCATACACCTGTACATTATTGATATAAGAATTAATAGGAGTGCTGTAATTCTAGGTCTAGCAGAAACTCTAGTTTGGTAATGTGGGAAACATACTGACATAATGGCAAGTCAGAATGAGAGATTTCTGCAAACGAAATGAAGTTTCATTGCTAAAACAGAATTGAATACTACTGAAAGAAGTTTCTTGCCTGATCCCCTTTAATCTAAAGGATTTTTTACGGGGGCAATACTGAGATTTGAACCCAGAGCTCTATTACCTGAGCTATTTTCTCAGTCCCCAAAGATTCTTGTTCTCTCTTTTTTTTAAGTAAACAGAGTAAGTTTATTTGAAGATAAAAAGAAAGCTATAAAAAACTAGGAAAAAGAATTAGCAGACTTCCCAAGTGAGGTGGGGATTTTCCTGTCATACCATGAGGGAAAAGTCCCCTAAATAGGGGCTGGGAAGGCAGCTCAGTGGTAGAGTGCTTGCCTTTCATGTATGAGGCTGTGTTTTTGATTCCTCTGCACCACATAAGCAGGAAAAACCAGAAGTGGCTCTGTGGCTCAAGTGGTAGAGTTCTACCCTTGAGCTGAAGAGCTGAGGGACAGTGCCCAGGCCCAGAGTTCAGGCCCCATGACCGACCCCCCCAAAAAAAGAGAGGGGGGGGAGAGAGAGGGAGAGAGAAGAAAAGAAAAGAAAAGAAGACCCCCCAAAATTCACTTTTCATTTGTTCATTTTCATTCATTTGTTGGGCATACATAATAAATGGAGAAACCTTTTAAATCTAATCCTGCAGGTGTGTTGATCTACAGATGAACTTTCTACTAAGCAATTTGCATCTGCACCAGCCCTGATTATTCACCTATTGATAGTATCATTGCTTGTCTATTTACCTCATTCATGCATAGACACTACCTATACACAAACACACATTTTTATTTAACATTTTTATCTACATATTAATGTCAGAAAATGAAGTAATAAAAAGAGAATGAAGGTTAGAACAGGCAGGTTGCACAAGGATGGCTTAAAAGTTAATTGACATTGATTACATTACTAATTTTTCCCAGTATGTGGTTTCTTCATCTGCATAATGAGCATTAGGATCTAACCTAACTCTTACTGGTGTCACAAGCAACACTGAGATAATATAAAGCTTGCAGAGAATTTGAGTGAGAGCCTAGTCCATAGTAAGTGCTCAAATAAACACCATCTATTAATAAATGGCACTGAAATCTACTACTAAAAGAAAAAAACTAACCCAACTCAGATTGGGATAGGCTGACAAGATCATGCAGCTACTTAAAGGAGAGACAAAACTAAAACCAACTTCTTTCCTGCTCAGTTTCTCATCTCACACTTGAATGGTTCACTCAAACCCAATTCTTTTTGGTCCACAGATGGTACAAGCTGGAACTATTGTAGGTGTAATGCACATACTATCTTATGAATATGTGTTACCGAGAAGAAGTTACTGCTATTTCTGTCAAGACAGGTTTCTCCATACCTGGGAAAACTGTAGCAGAAGTGGCAGCAGCAGCTGCAGTCCCAGGGTCCCCTCCATCAGTGGGGATGCCGAGAGTCTGCAAAGTGTATTCTGCTGCATAAGTCTTCGCTTCATCCACATAGGCACTTAGCTTTGGAGGTATGAAAGGATAGCTGGAAAGAAGAGACAGTCAGGGGAGGCATTTTTAAGCTTGTGAATTGAATCAAATGAAAACACAAAGGCATGATTTGTTTGTTTGTTTATGTCATTTGTGGGGCTTGAACTCTGGGCATGGGCACTATCTCTGAGCTCTTCAACTCAAGGTGAGTGCTTTACCAGTTGAGCCACAGTGACACCTCTGGTTTTCTGGTGTTAACCGGAGATAAAAGGAGGAGGACACAATAGGAAATGCACTTATTTCAATAGGAAATGTACTCATTACCTTGCTCATGTAACTGTAACCCCTCTGTACAGCATTTTTACAATAAAAAATACAAAAAATTACTGCTCTGAAAAAAAGCTGTCACAATGAAACAAGGGAAAGGTACACAATTTGAAGGGGAAAAATGTCTCACTGACTTTCCTGCTGGGACTGGCTTTGAATGATTCTCAAATCTCAGCCTTCTGAGTAGCTAGGATTATAGGCATGAGCCATCGGCGCCAGGCCTAATTTTTTTAACTGTTATTTTCTTTCTTTCTTTTACTTTCTTTCTTTCTTTTTTTTCTGGTTCGTTGTGGGGCTTGAACTCTGGGCTTGGGTGCTGTCTCTGAGCTCTTTAGCTCAAGGCTAGCACTCTACCACTTGACCCACAGCGCCACTTCCAGTTGTCTAGTATCAGAAGAGTGGCCTTATTCTTTGGTCCAAAACTTAAATGATGGGAGCACAGTATTATGTATAAAAATGGCAGCTTCATGTGCTTCAACCTAAATACTACACAGATAAAAGAACTGGTTGTATTTTTTTGTTCCTATTACCTTTAATATTACTAGCTGTTCACCATTGGCTGATTATACGATGTAGTCCTCCTCATCTTCATAAACTTTGGGGACTTTAGTTGGTAATCTCATAGCTAGCACCCAACTATATTTGGCAATGAATTTAATGACTTGAGCATTACTATCTAGATGCTGATCAAATTTATAAGCAAATTTATAAGCAAAATAAGCAAATCTTGTCCTAAACTGTTAGACTAGGAAATTGGAGAGATTACTCACATTGCAGGATTCTGGCTTGCAAGGGCAGGAATGGTGACTTTGTATAAGAACAGTTGTCTCTGGTCTTGTCCAAGGGCAGAATGCAGCTGGTACACTGGCTGTCCCCAGTTATTCTTCTGACAAATTTCTTCTAATATCTACAAGAATAAAAAAAGATGATCTCATCCTCAAATGTCACATTTGCATGATTTCTCTAGTTTTCACTTTCTAAGCTCAGATCTCAGGGTTTGAAACTAATATGAGAAGATATAAAATGCCACATGGTTTAATGACTCATAAAAATTCAAGTTAAACTCAATTTGAACTGCATCAAAAGTGTGATAGCTATTAGTTCGTAACATTATTTTCATGCCATTTAATCTAATACTGTTTAGTCCATTATCTGTAAGTTTTTAACCAAGGACTTAATCCCATGATTTATGTGTTTAATTACAAAGCAATTATAGAATAGCTTTAACTGGGAGATAGGCTGCTGTCCTGTTTAGCTCAGGTGAGCCAAGGCCAAAGGAAGGCCAATGGTTACAGCAACTGCTCTCTTTTCTGGTTGGACATTCATAATTCTGCAACACAGCTTGTAGGGCTCCATCTGGGTTGGTTAGAATGGCCTGGTACTTCATTGCTCAACTATATTTATAAAAATTCAAAGCAAATTAAGATTTCCTTAGGCAAAAGAGATGATTCCTTATGGATCAATAGCAAGAATGATCAATTTCTGAGTTCAATGTACAAATCAGAAGACTTTGTTCATGTTATAGAAGCTAGAAGCCCTCAGGATTATATAAGAGTTTATCATTATTATTAGTTAAATTTTGCTTAAAAGATTTGTAGCAGTCTCAGCTCTTTTCTCTTTACTTCTTTTTGGCGGTACTGGGGTTTGAATTTAGGGCTTTACATTTGCTCAGCTGGTATTCTACCACTTGAGCCATGCCTCTAGTCTGTCTTTCAGCTGGTTATTCTGGAGTCTCATGGAATTTTCTGCTAGGACTTATTTTTGAACCAAAGTTCTAAAGATCTCAGTGTCCTGAGTAAATAGAATTACAGGTATGAACCACCAGAGCTCAGCTTGCCTTAGTACTTTTAATTAAATAAATTAATTAGCTCTTCATTTTGGGTTTTGACCTTACACTACTTGTATACTTTCTGAGCAAGCACCATCACAATTATGACCTGGTTTCATTATAATTATGCTACTGGACATACTACTGGATTATGCTACTAGATTGGCACCTTATTATTGTTGTTGTTATTATTATTCTATGTGTGTGTATGTGGTACATGTTTGATATGGTCTCATACTTGGTAGGCAAATGCTGTCATCTTATTTTTGGTGACAAAAATTTTGTCATATTCTCTTTTCCATCTCTAGTACCTAGTACAATACTTGATACATAAACAGAAATCCAATAAATATCTTTAAGATAAAACGATTTCTGTATATTGCTGTGATAGGCAGTCTTTTTATTTTTCTGTTTGTTTGAATAAGATTAGCAGAAACCTTAAACAAATCAATTTATGTGTAAAAGAAAATAATAATACATATTTTATACATACTCAACTCAATTTTTAGGCAACTATGTCTATGCAAGCATAATGGTTACTTCCTTAAAATTCAGGTCTTCGTACCTTTGGAAGAAGCTTTTAGCACAGCACACAAACAACTCTGTCCATCCAGCCAAAGTGGATTTCTCAGAGACAGCACCCCAACAGGGACTATCCTAAGGGTTAACATGGATTCCATCTTGTTTTATTTTCAAACCTGATACCCAGTTTCCATACTGGAACAACCTTTATAAGTTTTTAATTTTCCACTAATATGACTCACAGCCTTGTGCAGAAATGTGGAAAATTAGGACTATTAAATAAAAGCCATCTAAAAAACACCATAATGCCCAATTATGAGCATTGTAGAAGACTTAATTTGATGTGATTTCTGGCTCACACAGTTAAAGATCACCTCAATAGCATGGAGAAACTTTCTCTAAGTACAGTGTTTCCAAGAGAAAATGTCCTCAATGGTCTCTATAGGGTTCCCTGCCATTAGTACTCTATTTACCAACCAACCTAGATCAATAGGCATTTATTCTGAGCTAGACTATGCCTCATTTTATTTTCACTTAAGATACTGACAGTCCTTAATAGTTCTTTGCATTTCAGTGAAAGAGTAATGTTTTAAACTTTATGGTTAAAAAAAAAAAGGAAAGGACCTATAATGGCATAATGACACCCCCAATCAGTATTCCCACAGAGCTGATTAGCCACTTTATCTATTAACAAAACAAGATCGAACAGCAGTCTAAGTAAATATCAAGTCAATGGTTGAGAGATGAAGTATAGTCATTGGCACAACTTACAGCACCTATCTTTGGAAAGCTATTACTTACTTGGGGAGCAAGTTTAATTCCTGGGGGTTTTAAAGTGACAGGATTCATTGGAGTGAGCTCCATTCCAGGTAAGAGGTCATAGAGTTTGTCTTCTCTCTTGTCTCCTTTGACCTGGTATCCACGCCCCAGGCCTGTGTATGCCAAATAGCCACGGCCGCCCAGTCCTCTCACTCCCGCAGCCCCTACAGGTACATTCATGTAAATTTCTAGGAATGTAAGAAGGCATTAAACTGAATCAAACCACCAGGAAATCACCCTGAATCTTACTGTAATGGAAAAGTTAGCCCATGTCACATTGATTACTGTCCTGAGTAGAAAAGTCTAGGATTCTAATGTAATGAAACTCAGCAGAAAGTAAGGCTCACCATAGGTGTATCTTTCTTTTAAGGAAACTGTGGAAGAGAGCAATACCATCAAACCTATTTATAAGGACAGAGAGAGAAATTTGACAACATATCTCTCCAGTTAAACTTCAGTTCATATTTTACTCTAAATGAATAAAGGTTGGGAAAACACTTATTGACACACCCCAGCATAATAGGAATACTTGTGTGGCAATCAGTCTTGCATAGAGACTGCCACTGACCAGAAAATCAAAAATGAAGTTTAACTTCTCCAATTATTCTACCACTCATGACTTACCAACATTTAGAAAGCATGTTTTAAGGTTCACCGCCCTCTTTTATATTGTCAATGTGAGGCTTACATTTCCATTGTGTTTCATACATAGATTCCTTTTGATTTGTGTTTTGCCATATAACTATTTTGATTTCCTATTTGTAGCAAAAAGAGATAAAAATTAAATCAATTACCCTTTATTCATGAATATTATTAATTGATTTTTTCTTGTTATATGCATATTATTATTATAATTTCTTTTAGAGTTTTTTCCTTTTTCTACATCACAACTGGTTGACAATTTATATTAAATAAAGAGATTGGTTAATGGCATATTTTAGAGATATGTTAATAATGGTTCAATAATAGAAATGATCATATATGTAAGTGGTTGTGAGGGAAATCGTGATGATTTCTTGCACATTTGGCAGGAATGATTGTAGTCTGAGTATAGGATTTTCAAGGCTATTGAGGAATAGAAATCCTATGAGGGTAAATTCAGTTCTTCTGAAAAATAAAAAGCACAGTGAGATCATTCTTTCCACAGTCATCTGAATGTGACTTTCTGCTTCAAAGTGAAACTCAACAGTAGATTTAAATACATTGTTTGTTGATATTGTCCAGATTGTTGTTATATTTGGAAAATAGGATTAGGGTCCTGATAACATCAGGGACATTCTAGAACAACCACACTGAGGGACACTATTAGGCAGAGACAAACTATGTTTTTAGAAATAAAAATATGATCCTTATCTTTATACTGCTTAAAGTAACTGGGCTTGGAAAACTGCATGGATACTGAAAATTTTTGTAGGAAGGGGAAGGAGCAGAAAAAGTGGACATATTTTTTGGGAAAGTCAGATAAGAATGTTTCAGTTAGATTATGTTGATGGTCATTTGTGACTTTTATATACAGCTGTTACAGAGACATTATTGAATGTTTATGTGCATTAAAATATTGTTACAATTTGAAGTAGTTGGTTTCCATTAGCCCATATTACTCTCCCTTTCAAGTTGTGTCACGAATAATGTATTACTGCAAGATAGTCATCTAATAATTAGGAAGAAGCTAATAATCATAGAACTCAGCGTTAGGTTGTACAAATCTTATGGGTCTATGCAAAAATCAAATTATAGGCTCATTTGCTTATGGTCTAACCAACTTTTTTCAACAACCAGTTGTAAAGTGAAAAAAGGAGCTTCCTGTGTAGTGAGAGCTATCGATATATTTGATTTTCAGTATATAATTTTCTCGTCTTTTTCTCCCAGCACACCCATGTAATGTGTCTAAAACTGCCACACTATAAATCATTTGGGATCTTGGCATCACT
Organism: Dipodomys merriami; assembly: GCF_024711535.1. Classification (NCBI taxonomy): domain Eukaryota; kingdom Metazoa; phylum Chordata; class Mammalia; order Rodentia; family Heteromyidae; genus Dipodomys; species Dipodomys merriami. Next base: position 31,697,520 of record NW_027202715.1, on the reverse strand, counting down.
CTTAGGGAAGAGCTGACTAGTGTTACCTCTGACAGAAGGGGCTCGGATTATGGTCCTATTGTTGAGATGGCCTTTGTTGGCTGGAAAATGAAGACTGGGAATTGCTGCATAGGCTTGTGGGGCATAGAAGACAGGTGCTCCAAGGTAGGTTGTGGTAGGATCATAAACATGGCCCAAAGAGTACGTGTATTCTCCTTGCAGCATGGTGCCCCTTCCACCAGTGCCTCTGGTATATCTAACATAACTGTCCTTGTCTACTGGTTTGGCTAGGGTCACTTCAATGGGGGAACCATCCAGCACCTGTCATAGAGAGCAAGAAAAAGACACAAGAGTACATTTAGATATTTCAGTTGGGCTGAATCCTAGTCACCTGTCTGTGTCAGACTATTTGCTGTGTATTTACTGACCTTCAGTCATTAAGTTCTTATCTCTTCTTAGGTTGATATTTGTATATTGGTTGAATTTTCTTTGTGTGGTTGTGTTGGTGAGTTGCACAAGATGCCCACAGGTTTGACAATGACATATTGATTACTAACCTCTGGTATATTTGTTATGAATTTATAATCTATGTCTAATTACTGAGATAGGAACTTATGTACTGCTTTCTATTCCGTATATTTAAAATTATGCAGTTATAGAATGACAAGAAATTGTAAGATCATTATGGGTGGAATATAAATTCCACTGCATAGTGCAATAAAATGAAAATGAAGGAAAACAATACTAGAGATCTTTCAATGTTTAACATCATGTCTTAATAGTCCAATCAGGTTTTTCCAGCGGACATGCAGCTAAGTGTCCTGCTTATTAATGCAGCTACACAGTAGTTAAATTGTCACTGAGAAAGAAGAGATGCCTAGGTAGGGCTTTACTCATGGAAGAAATTTATGAAGCTATTACATTGTTTTCTCTAGGTATTTCTGAAGTAAACTTTTAATCTGCTGAGCAGTCAGGAACTAAGTGGAATAGAGTGGGAGCTGAATTGAGGAGTCTCATTTCAATCACTAATTTAAGATATATTCTTAAGGATTATTAGAGTAGATTTCTCTGTCCAAAGTTTGTGAAATTTCAACTCTGGGTGCAATCAAAGATAACAGCTGTGAGATCTACCTTTATGGGCAATGAACTCCTTTACTCTGTCTGCCTACACAAGAAACAAAAATGGTTCACAACAAATTCTTGACAAATTGACGTATTATCTCATGAAAAAGACAGTATTGCCAAGTACTGATGGTTTGCACATTCAATCCTAGCTACTCAGAGGCTGAGACTTGCCAACCCAGGCAGAAAACTCATGAGGCTGTTTCCAATTGACCGTTTCCAAATGCTTGTCTAGAGGCATGGCTCTAGTGGTAGAGCACTAGTTGTGAACAAGAAAACCAAGCAAGAATCCAAGCAAGAATACAAGGACCTGAAAGAAACATAGGTCCCAGGGTTTCCCTTATTTGCAATAAGTAGTAGATGTCTGAGACAAGCAGAAAAGGTCAGATAAGTTGATGTTAGGCGAAATGAACCCCAAGACAAGGACTCTAATATTTTTTCTTTCTTGCTATTGTTTCTAACATATTTATAAGATTTTTTTTTGTTGCTTGTATGTCCCTCCCCCACAGTATAACCCCTGTTTTCACTGTATTTGATGTTGGCATAATTTGTGGAGGGGAAGGGAAAAAACAAATTGTTTAAGTAGGGATACAGGTGGACCCATTGCAACAATGAGATGTACAAGACATTATGTTGAAAAACGAACGTTACAACTTTGGCGCTGGGGGAGTGGCAGGGGGGAAGATGGGAAGGGATAGTAAGGGGAAACAAAGGAGGAGGAAACAATGGTTGATAAGAAATGTACTCATTACCTTGCTCATATAACCCCTCTGTACAGTATTTTCACAATTAAAAAAAAGATTAAAAAAAAAGAATACAAGGACCTGATTTCAAGCCCTGATACTAGAAAAAAAGTGTTGATAGAATATGTGGCTTCCTCTGACTATAAATAAGAATAAGATGGCCACTTACTTTTATATACAGAAAATAATGTAAAGTGTTCTTCTAAAAAATCCCCTTCACAACAACAGCTATCACCATCATGAGTACTTCAGTGGTTTTTGGATTATTGAAGGACACTGGACAAAGCTGTGTTTATAGTCATACTTACTATTCCAGATAGCTTCTGTGACAATTTGTTCCTAGTTTCATGCAACCACCTTAATCTGTGAGTGTGTGTGAGCGCATGCGTGCGTGTGCGTGCATACCCACAATGGTCCTGGGGCTTGAACTCAGGGCCTGGGTGCTGTCCCTGAACTTCTTTTGCTCAAGGCTAGTGCTCTACTATTTGAACCACAGCTCCACTTCTGTCTTTATTTTTGAGTAGTTTATTGGCAATTAGAGACGCATGGACTTTCCTGCCTGGGCTGCCTCAAACTATAGTCCTCAGATCTGAGCCTTCTGAATAGCTAGGATTATAGTTATGAGCCACTGATGCCCAGTCTACTTTACTTTTTATCAGGAAAAAGTGTCATACATGGCAAATAGAGTCACACTAAGAAATAGACAGAATCCAGTTGATACTCAATACTCCTCTATAGATACTGACAAAATGAGAAGAAAGGGACTTAGAACATTGAAGGAAGGAGTGACTTTAGCTATAATAGATTATATATCTTTACCCTAGTTTTTGAGGAAAATGAGCACCTCAAATAGGTCTCTGTTGATGAGGATATGTTTTGAATGAAATGTTTCTTTATTGTAAAACCAAACTTATTATTGTAATAAGTTATGCTCTGTTTTCCTCTGCCCTCTCCAATAGCATTTAATACCACTATTATATTTTGTTATTTAGTTTAGAATTTCAAGAGCTATGACACTATCTTGTTAATTTATAGAGCTTATTAACCCAGCAAGGTTTATTTCCCATCCTAGACATTCACAAATACTTGTAGAATTACTGAATAATCATGTGTAAAACTCAATTCATATACCTCTCCAAATATGATTCTGACTTCTGTAACATCCTTCTACATGGAAGAACTTACAATGACCTCTCTTCCTCAATTCCATCTCCAATCAGTTCCTGGGTCCTTTTGATTTCATTCTCCCACAGTTCTGTGTAAAGTTCTCATCTACATTCCATTACTACTATATGTAAGCTCTTCTTTTTTTTTTTTTTACCATTCTGGTAACGATAATAGCTTTACTACCTCTCCCACTCAATAAAACTATGTTCATTTCTAGAAATTGTAAATACAATTATTTCCTTACCTTACCAAAACACTTCAGTCTTTCCTTGTCTGATAAATTACATATAAATATCTCAATGCATGCTAAGATGCCTTGATAGGTCCTTGGGAAACATTTTATTTTCCCATACCATATTATACTTGAATAAAACATTCAATATATATTTGTAAGTAATATTAAATATATTTAACTACATAGTATATGCAAACATTGCTCCAAAAATATCTAGCTGCAAAATGATATGAATGCTTTTCTACTGTTAATAAGTCTAACATAATTATTCAGCCTTTAATTTATAATTGCTGTGTCTTCTCAGCAATCATCATAGATACTCAGGAATGTTTCCAAATAGAGAAAAAGCTAATTTGCAATAACACTTTTATGATACTAAGTATAGTAATCAATGAAGAAGAAACAGTGCTTTGTTTCATCAGCACATATTTAAATATAAATTTGTTTTTGCTTTGCAGTTTTCTGTTTGCATTTCAGAGTCAATACCCCCACCCCTTCCAGGAATTAAATACTTTGAAGACCCTGAAGGAGCACCTATGGTCCACACTCCACTGTGTCTGAAAGATCTTGCCTCTCCTCTGTTCTAATTGATTGTTATAAGTAGGCTCTTCTTTAGGACTCTAGGACCTTCAATATTAATGTTGGATTTGGGTAATGTAGAACCCTAGCAGGAGGCTGATAAGACTTCTGTGAGTCTGGGGATACTTATTCTCTTGGCTCCCTTTCTTAAGAGTTCACCTTAGGCTGGCCGTATCCCTCCATAGACAAGATCAGGCACATTTAAGGTGGTATGACTGTATGTCACCATTCCTTTCCAAGAGACCTCCTCTTCCCCATTCTCCCTCTTTTAGGATTTCTACTACTGTTATTGTTTTTCCCTTGTTCTTTTAACTCAGAATACTGTGAGCCCCAGGTTCTTCAGACCTCTTTTGATCCCACTTCTCCCTATTCAACACTTCTGTAACTTATTCTTTTGACATTTGTTTTCTGTTGGGACCCTAACCCAGGCAAGCATAAATGGGTAAAACAGGCCTTGCCACTCAGTTGACTATTCTTCAGTTTTGTCTTGCTCTTCCCAAGTTCTCTGCTCCTGAGATTGACTCTTATTCATATTTTTTCTTTGAAGTTGCCTTGTAGGATGTCTTCTAATATTCATGACAATTTTTTGCTGCTTGATTACCAGCTTCTTCTTTTGAACTTATATTAATTTTTAATGTCTTATTGATGCTTACTTGACTTTGCATACGTATTTGAGTTCTTACCTTATTGTTCCACAATACTTTCAGCTCTTTGACAAGTATCTTTGGTTTGGTTCTTTTAGTATCTCAGAACTTATTAGCAGATAAATGATCTGCAGAAGGTTTTTGGTGTTTGTTGGATAGATGTACATATTATGTTGGTTCCCACGACAAACTGGAAGGATTTAGAAGCTTGTTTTCCCCCAACTGTATTCTTGAAAAGGAAAGAAATTCTAAGCCTTGCACAGGTGGAAGATCCAATTCTGAGTTCAGAATGATATCTTCTGTGATCATTGGCCTTTAAAATACCATATTACCAAGTGTAGGTATGAAAGAATATTGGGATTTGGAGTGAAAAAATCATGTCCCATCCTCTCTTTAAAAAAATTGATGACCAGTAACTTTTCCATATCAGAAAGAAGTTGGAGGTGTTTCCCATAATTTCTCTATTGTGTATCTTTAAATGATTGCAGCAGCCATCACAGAGAGGGGACAGGTGAGATAAAGTCATAGGACTTGTCTCTCTCTCTTTCTCTCTCTCTCTTTTTGGTCAGTTGTGGGGCTTGAACTCTGGGCCTGGGTGCTGTCCCTCAGCTCTTCAGCTCAAGGTAAGCACTCTACCACTTGAGCCACAGCACCACTTCTGGTTTTCTGGTGGTTAATTGGAAATAAGAGTCTCATGGACTTTCCTGCCTCGGCTGGCTTTGAATTGTGATCCTCAGATCTCATCCTCCTGAGTAGCAGGATTACAGGCATGAGCCAGCAACACCCGGCTTGGGACTTTTCTTTTGAATAGAAGTTCCACAGAAAAATTGGATAGAATCTGTACTTTTTTCCCTTTCTCATATGTTACCTTTCCATTTAAAGCTTTCATAGCTTCAACGGCATCTTCTCTGTTACTGAAGTGTACAAAAGCATAATCTCGGATTTTCTTCACTCTTTCCACAGAACCTGTAAACAGAGTGTAAGCAGCCCTGTTAGGAAAACTGAAATGTCCCTGAAAAAGATGTAGTTCGCTTCCAAGAGTGTAAGTATCCTACCATCAAGGTTTAAGTTTTTACATATTTAACAGAAGATTGTTACTAATGTCCAAATAATGGTTACAGTCTGATTGATCCTAATTAGTTATGGATTTAGTTCAATTTTTGTTTAATTAATTTATTCTGATGTAGATATTAGAAGGCTGTATTTGTCACACTATAAGGGATATTTGTAGTTCATGAGCTAGGATCCAGAATCAGATATCCTATATCATTATTTAATACTCTTTAAATTAAGAGACATAAAGTTGCTTCTAGCAGAACATTTGAGATCTAAGACCATTTCCTCCCATACTATCATATCTAAAGATTGGAAAAACGGAGATCTTTATTAATTCTATGTTGGGGAAACTTTTAATACAAAATTATTTACACACATGTATAAGCATTGTGCATATATATGTCATTTATATCACCAATGAAGTGGTATAACAACCTAATGGCCGATTTTACAGGATTAATTAAATCTGGCATATTTATATTGATATCAAGGAATTTTTTAAGAGAGCAGAATAGACCTATGTGTACTTACTTGGAAGAACACTTTTGTTTCTTTTAAAAAGTTATAAAATAATAAGAGAGTAGAAGTTACATTTTAGAAATCTTCACCCTTCTTATGTATGCACAAATACAGATCTACTCAAAATGGACTGAACTAGACAGACAGAAACCAAACTTTTAATGAGGAAGGGATTCATAAATAGAGAGGAAAAGTGGGGAGAATGAAGGGAGGGTATTACATTTTAATTGGTATTTTTCAAATATTTTACAAGTTTATCTATATTATTGTGTAAAAAAGCCCCCCAGCCTATTTTTATATAAAGGACATATTGTACCATATTGATGGTAAAACAAACAAACAAACAATTAAACAAATAGGATTGTACCAAGATGGTGTCTTCTACAGAGGTTTTTGTTTATTCAATTAAAAAATAGATCTTTTCTGACTGTGTAGAGTGGCTCATGCTTGTTATCCTAGCTATTTGGGAGGCAGACATCACAAGGACTGTGCCTCAAAGCCAGTCTAGGTCAAAAGTTCTTGATCTCATCTCAATTTTTAAAAGAGTTGATGCATTGGTTGGAGTTGGATGGGGAGGAAAGTAGGAGAAAAACAAGGGAGGCAGTAACAATGTTCAACAGGAAATATACTTATTTCCTTACTTATGTAACTGTAACCGCTCTGAACATTATGAAATTAAATTTTTTAAAAAGCTGAGCATGATAGCATGTGCCTGTCATTTCAGCTGTTCCCGGAGGTATAAAGTAAGAGAATCACAATCCAGGCCTTCCTGGACAAGAAAGATGGGAGTCTAGCTGAAAAATAACTCATACAGAAAGTAATTTTCAGTGCCCATGTGGTAGAATGCTTGCTTAGCAAGTGCAAGGATCTGAGTTTAACCTCAGTAGAATAAAAAAAATAATATATTTATTAACCATCAGTCAAGCCTGTTAATGATCTTCTGTGAGGCTACACTAACATGAGTGTCTCTTGAACGGCCAGATTCTCTTCTCTTCCTCCTAGTTTCCAGAGAAAGCTTGGGATAAAACAATTATGCTAGGGAAAATAATATTGAGAGAGAATCCATTCTCTATCAATGTTCAGTTCTCCTTTTAGATTCAAGGTTGCAAAGGTAATTAGAGTGTCTAGTCTACTACATGGATCAATGACTATGAATTATCTTCTTTGAAGTAAAGTTGACCTATACTCTAAGCATAATTTTAAAAGACTGGGATTGTTCTTTTTATTCTCCATTAGCATTCAGCCCTTGACTTCATATTCTAGAGAGTAAAATTATCTGGTTAAACTGAGAAAATAAGTAAAGGTATTTGAGACCATAAAGATTGGGACATATAATTAATGGAATTTCCAGTGAGGTCTTTTATTTTCTTTGATGATAGGTGGGGTGGTGACTGTGGCTTAACTCCTTGGTTCATCTTGGTAATTGAGCAGTAAGAGGTCAATTAGGATGTATTTCAATTCTATTCTCAATGTGGCTCTGCTGGTATCTTATATCTTAGCTTCCTGAGAATGGAGGTTTGCTTCAGTGACATCTACCCCCTTCGCTCAGTTCCTGTTTACTGTGCTGGACACAGGCCATTTAGAACGTGGAAGGGGCGAGGTATTTGCATTCAATTCACCCCAACTTCCAGCATTCACATGCATTACTGGTGTTTTAGATGGTGATGAATTTAGGTATTCTGAAATGCTGATTTCAGATATTGAAAACCATCCTTCATTATTGAATTATAGTGTTCAGGTATACTTGCTTTTGGCAAACTGAATATGTTAAAATTTAGCCCCATAAAACATTGAAACTAGAGAGTATGAGCTTGTGTCATAAAAGCTGGCACTCTTTCCAGCATACGCTGTGAAACTGCTCATTGAAATGCCAGACACACAGTGATGCCATGAATCATTTGCAGACTCTATATTAGCCCTGATGAGCTTTCGGCATGGCACTGTTGATTTGTTGGAGCCAGTGTGTTGCACTAAAATGTCAGGGAAGGCTAAGTCTTAGAGCTGTTCGGTGGATCTTTATAAAGAGAAAAATGACACCCTTATGAGTTGTCTAAAGACCAGCTTATTAACCCAGAGTTGGAACAGACAATATGTATGAGTGTGTGAGGTGAATATTCTCAGTGATTTAACATGGTAGCACGTGACTGGTATATATCTATAGCCTAGCTAGTCTGTTAGGACCCTGAAAAATTCTTAGTTTTGAAAAGATGTTATCGCGATGGTAAACTTAGGTTGTCTGGATGTATTCTATGACATGTAAGTCCCACCAGCTGGTCCGGCATAAAAGAGGATCCATTCCTCAAAAGTTTGGGAAGTGAGACAACTTATATCTCTTCCTAGAGACTAACATATTAAAAACTCTAAGTCCCATAATTTAAAAAGTCTACTTAATTTTGCAAAGTCTGGTATATATGAGCTTATTTAACCAGGAGACCATTTTTATCAGTACTAGTCACTAATAGTTTGTAGAGTTTATGTTGTGAGTTGGTTTTTAAAAATTCTGATTTGGACAGTGTTTCCTGAAATGATTACTTCTCTCAGTGTTGTGTCTTTTTTTTTTTTTTTACATTTTTTTATTATGAAAATACCGTACAGAGGAATTACATGGGCAAGATAATGAGTACATTTCTTATCAAGCATTGTTTCCTCCTTTGTTTCCCCTTCCTATCTCTTCCCATATCCCGCCCCCCCCCAATATCCACCGCCCCCCTGCCAAAGTTGGAAAGGTCGTTTTTCCACATAACAACTTGTACATCTCATTGTTGCAATGGGTCCACCTGTATCCCTATTTAAATGATTTGTTTTTTCCCTTCCCCTCCACAAATTATACTAACATCAAATACAGTGAAAGCAGGGGTTATATTGTGGGGGAGGGACATACAAAGCAACAAAGAAATCATCTTATAAATATGTTAGAAACAATTGCATGAAAGTAAAAAACATTTGAATACTTATCTTGGGGTTCATTTCACCTAACATCAACTTATCTGACCTTTTCTGCTTGTCTCAGACATATACAAGCAGAAAAGGTCAGATATGTTGTGTCTTGATAAGAAGGGAACAGAGTCAGTTTTATGACTTGGAATTAAAACGAAAAAGTATTGACATGATGGATAACAATTAATTATCCCCTTTCATTTTCCACCTATTCCTTTCTTTTTTTCTTCATCCAGATAAGTTCCTTAGGATTTTTACGTCCTTACTTATGTACCTAAAAGCCACATATATATTCCTTAGCATGGTTCTCACTTGGGGAAAATTTTGGAAAAGTCTGGAGGTAGTTTTGGTCATTACATCTTGGAGATTATTCCTGGTATTTACTGGAAAGGGAAGTTGGATGCTACTGATTAATGCGCACTAAAATATACTGCACAGATCACTATCACTAAGAATGGTCCATCCCAAAATGGCATTAGTGCTGAGATTCAGGAACCCTGCATTAGGTGTATAGTGATAATGGGGTTTGGACTTGCAGACAGACACTCTACTACTTGAGCTCTGACCGTCATCCTGTGTTAGAACCATAGAAATAGCCAAGCATCCACTGATGTAATAAATATTTATTGACTTTTGATCTACCTGGGCCTTCAGAAGTATAGGACTGAGGAGATTATAAGAGGAAAGAGAATTCAGGGAATTCATAGTTTAGTAGAGAATATGTATTCATTGAATATCCTCACCATTAAATGTAAAATTATAGTAGCATTTAATGCTGTAGAAATATTTTCAATATAGTTGAAGTAGTCTGCTTTTTGTTATGAGAAGGGGAGAGATAGAAGCTATTCTTTTGACAGGTATAGAAAAGTTATCTGAGTCATACATAAGTGCTTTGAAAAAAAAAGACCTTATATGAGAGTTCTACCTGGTTTAATATTGTTGAATTCCTTTTCAATCATTTCTTCAGAGGTAGACAGCATAAGATTTCTTACATACAGGATTTTCACTGAAGACATTGTATCCTCATCGACTTCCACTTCTGGTTCAGCCCAGTCTACTGCAATAGGATGTCCCCATAACTGAATTCTTCCTGTTGACAGTGATCACAAGAATAATAAATTATTTAGAAATAAGGACATCCTCGTCTTAGTATTAATGGACTTTTAAATTGAACCAACCTTTATATCTTGAACGAATAAGACCATTAAAAAAGGTTGTTATTGATTTTAAGACATACAAATAAATATGAGTTGGCTAGTAGGTAGTTCTGTGTGACTAGTGGCTTATTATAATGATTGAAAATGAAAGGAAGTAGGATGTGGTTTGAAATGGAACAGAAATGAACCAGAAGCAAGCATATTTGACTCTGAGGATGCTTTTAGGGTAAATGTGGTTGGTTAAGGTGAAACAGAGTCTGAGTTCACAAAACATTAAAAGGGGCTAGGACATGTGCCTGCTGCTCTAAGAATCGATGTCATTATATTAGCCAGAAAGTAACCAAGGAGGTCTACAGAAAATAGTACCAGGGCAAGAGTTATTGCATCTTAGGCATCTCTAGTTTTTGTTGCCATTTTGTTTTTGATTTACATGACTTTTCCATATCTTTCATGAAAAAAGTTAATTCTAAAATGACCAAGTGTTTAGTCTATCATTCTTCATTTTCTCCCTTCCTGCCCCCCCAAGTGTGTGTGTGTGTGTGTGTGTGTGTGTGTGTGTGTGTGTGTGTGTGTGGTATGTGTGTATCTTTCTTTCTTTTTTTTTGGTTGGTTGTGGGGCTTGAACTCTGGACCTGGGCACTGTCCCTCAGCTCTTCAGCTGAAAGCTAGCGTTCTACAACTTGAACCACAGTGCTACTTCTGGTTTTCTGGTGGTTAATTGGAGATAAGAGTCTCATGGTCTTTCCTACCTGGGGTGGCTTTGAACTGTGATCCTCAGATCTCGGCCTCTTGAGTAGCTAGGATTACAGTGCAGTACCTGTCTGTCTTTTTCTTTTATAAGATATGGTGGCCCAGGCTGACATGAAGCTTCCATTTGTGCAGCTTTAGCCCCAAGTTCTAGGCATGGACCATTATGTCTTGGTAATTTTTTATTCTTGAATTTCTCTTATTTTAATAAGAATTCATGTGAACATGTAACTTTGTATAGTTTTTCTGAATATTCTCAAATGATCTGGGTATCTTGAAACATTTTTTTCCCCCAGTATCTTGCTGAAATCTTAAACACAGGAAATGATAGCTGTTGACTACCTGTGGTGGGAGAATTCAACTAAGGTACACTTTTTTGAAGAACTTAATTTTTTAAAATTATCTTTAAGTGATTGTACAAAGAAGTTCCTATTTTACTAAACAGTATGAATACAAAGTGTCTGATAACATTGTCACCCATCATGCCTAACCTACCCCTTCTCTCACTTTTCTTCTTTTTTTGAAGAAGAAGAACTTTTAATTCTTTTGAATAGGAAATTATTAGACATTAAGGAGCCATAATAACTTGGTTCACTTAATTTTCTCTGAAGTCATGTCTCACGGGCAGGTTAATTATGTCCACATTGTAATATATTCTTTTTCTAACAAGCCTGATCACATTTGATATGCACACATACCATGACTGGTGCACTTAATTTTTAGAAGGTCCTTTACTTTGGGTCCACTATCTATGGCTATAACCATCTCCAGTGAAGGTGAATCACCCATGCAAGAGATGTTTCTAAACCAAGTCTGTGAAATCTCCCGAGTATGAGATAATTAAGAAAGATGAAGAGAGTTTAAAAGTCACCGGAAGTGAAGACAAATGTGGGGGAACAGGACCAGTCAGCACTTGTTTCCTGTGGCAGGCGGGATGGAGTGGCGAGGTCAGGTGTGTGGGCCGGGGTAGCTCACCTGGCAGCAGCTTTCTCCTGGCCATGGCAGCAGCCCTGTGACTCTCATACTCCACAAAGGCAAAGCCCCGATTTTTGGTCTTATCTGCAGCGCTCGGGTAGACAATGACGTCCACAACACCTTCGGTGACCTTTTTCATCTCTGCTAGGATTTCCTCTCTCTTTTTGGTTTTGGGGATTCCCCCAACAAACAATCGGCAGTTGTCGACACTGGCACAGACCCCCAACAGACGCCCATTTCTGCCACAAAAATAAAACCAAATAAATAAATAAAGAGCAGGCCAACAACAACAACAAAACCCCGAAGTGGTGAGAATCCTACTCTATCTTGGCCAAAAGGTCTACAGGTGACATTGAGGGAATTTTCGGGTGATTGTTCTTCATGAGGTAGGGAGGGAGGGGGTTAAAAGCAATTGGGAGGAGGAGAGTTTAAAAGCATTTGTGTAGAGTTTGGCTTCTTAGGTGATATCGAAAGCTATGTTATTATCAACTCTATATTTGTTAAAGGAGCTATATGATATGCAGCTGAGCAGGACCTGCACTCTTTAGGATAGATATGGATTAGGCTAGATATGGACATCTTCACCACTGCCTGATGGGCTCATAACACTGCCTGCCACTCCAGCCTAGATTCCTCATGTCCCCTCCCTAGCTGTGCAGACATGATTGCTCATGGAATAGACATCATGATTGCTCATGATTGTCCTGGAATACAGATGCTTTCTCTTTTGAGCCACAGAGAGGAGCATTGCAGTGGGTAAGATAGCCTTGGCCTCCACCTTACAAATAAAGCACTTGAGGCTCCAAGAAAGTGAATTGACTCCCTTAAAAATTTACACATTCGAAGGGAGAGACTGGCCTCCATGGTCTGTCCCTGTTTCTTTCAGTGAGCAGAAGTGGCTGATTAGTACCCAAGGTAAGGGCTACCTTCCTTGGCAGAGAATGGATTAAACTACTCCTATGTGGACTTGGCAAAAAGTGTCAGAAATCTTAAATGTGCATGACATTGGACTGAGAATACTCCTAAGTGTGTGTCCTAAGTAAGAATGTGTCCTAAGTAAGAAGGGGTGAGCATCAGTCTTTATGTATATCAGTAATAATGTGTTTAAAATAGCTCTCCAAATTGGACTTGAGCAGTACTTCATAATCAGGAACTGCTCTGATGCATCTCTAATGAGAAGCTTTAGCCTTATGACTGGATATTCCCTCACTGGATAATGTAGTATATGTATCATCTTTAGTTCTTGCCAATTGAATGCCAGTAATTATCCAATCAAGTCATCAAAAATTGCCCTTCACTTTCTAAATATCTCTTAGGATGGATAGTTTTGCACCTGGCTAAGAATACCAGCTAAGCAAAGGATAGGAATTCCTGCCACAGAATGCTTTGCAGGCCTTAAAAATAGTAATATCCATTGGCTAAAATGACAGTTCACAATATGCTGCTGATGTTTTTTTTTTTTTTTAAAAAAGAGTATTAAAACAGAGAGAAAATATGGAAAGACAATAAAATGCTAACTTAGTGGTTATCTTTAGGCACTGGGGTGATGGAAGAATGGTTTCAACTTTTATTACTTAGTACTTTTTGATATTTTCCACATGACATGTATTAGGCCATATAGGCTTTTGTAATAACATGGTGTTATTAAAAACAGGTAAGGTATCCTTAACAGAGACAACCCATTTGTCATGAATAAAAGCTTTTAGCCAGGTGAGTGGGAGACTGGTCTGCTGTTTTGGGAACTATGGCTCTTGATTGTATGCCAGGCATTCTGACCAGGTTGGGCCACTGTCCTACTGTCTCATCTCCTATGTTTTCCTGGAGAACCAAGAGCTTTGTATCTAGTCTATGACAAGTCTACCTCAGTCTGGTGACATTGCCGATAGAATATGTTTTTTTGGGAGAAGTAATAGGTGATAAAGCTATCTTCCAGTTGTTTGGTTTTTAGAAATTTGCCTTCAAACTTGGATAAACCAGTCCAACAAAACAAATGCAAAGAAACTGGCCCTGAGTTCAAGCTCCTGGACTGGTATATACACACATACACACATACACACCAACACACACATACGTGCACACACACACACTAACACACACTCACATTCACATACTCACACAAAAGCAAAAAAATTTACCTAAAAAAGACTAAAATCCTCTCATAATATATTAACTTAAAACTCATAATTCTGATAGCTAAAAGACTGGTCTAGTATGGGTTACTGGAAAGGGAAGGATAAAATGTCTATTTCCTATTTTTAAATGCATGTGGTTTGTTAGGATTCTTTCCCAGAATTACATGGAGATAAAAAGCCATCTCTCCAAAGCTGAGGGCATGACTTTAATGTGTCTAGAAGCCAGGCATTTAGATGATGTTCAGTGAATATTTGATGAGGAGGAAGATGATGTGATAATCATGAGCCTTTTCTGGATTGAAGTCTCATCCATCCCCTGGGAAATGGTAGCTGAAAGCAAATTGAAGGTTATTACCTGCAAGAAAGGTTTTCTCTCTGACAGGATTGACCCAAGATAACATAAAAATCTATGAGATTGCCTCTGGGGTCTCTATTTGACTATTTCATATTCCATTGATCTCACTTCCTAATTTGTACAATATCTTTGCTACTTTCACCTTGCTCTGTCATCCAACTAGAGCTTTGCCTGTAGTCCTGGACACTAATGCTCTCTTTCCATTTTTGTCATATTTCCCCTTCTTTTCCCTTCTCTGCCATATGATCAGTGGTTAAATTTTATAAAGGACCTGACATTTGTCAGGTGCAGAGATGTGCATTAGTTCATTTTTAAAAATAACAGCCCATGAGTTAGGTCTATTTTATCTCTGTTTTACTGATAAGACAATGCAATTAACAGTGGATACTGTTAATGACCAGGGATCACAATAGATTGATTTTATTTTCTACACCTTCTCTATTTTCAAAGTATTGACAGTTCCTACTGGGTGGCAAGGTATTAAGTAGATACAAGAAACTGGTGATTTTCAACAGAGTCAATTTCAGTTCTATATCTATTTCAACTCAAAACCCATGTTTAGAATAGCTCTGTTAGTATGTCCAGATTTTATGAAAGACTAAAGAATAGAGAAATCTTCCAACTTTGAAATCATATGCATAGAATATTATACTCTATTCAATATAGCTTTTGTAGTGCTTTCTAAAGCACATTGATGTTTATTATTTTGTAGGGTAGGTGCTCAGAAGATCTTGTGTGATCAGGTTATGATAATAATAAAAGTGATGTTCAAAAAAGCCAAAGGATTTTTGTCCAAAAGAACCTCAGCTAGAACTTAGGTCTCCTGATTCTACTTTAATTTCCCACACACCACATACAACTCTTTTGAGTCCATGGAGGTGTGAGGGGGAGGAGACTGTCCTTTGTGTTTTCTTCAATTCTGTTCTGAAATTCAACCTTGAGATCACATGGCCATACCCAATTGTTATTCCTGTGCCAAAAGAAGTGATTTGTAGAATTATAAAGAAAATGTGTGAATTACTGTATGCCTTTATTAAATGGGAGAAAAATACAGATGGGAAATTAGTTATTATATAACTTGATAGAAAAACAGAAACAGATTAATTATCTACTTCAGTTTAATTTATGAGCTGCGTAGATCTTACCTAATTTCATAATTGTTAAGTTGTTTGATTGCATTCTTGGCTTCTTGTTTATTTGAGAATGTTACAAATGCATATCCTCTATTGTTGCCATTAAAATCCATCATCATTCTCATTTCATAAATTTTACCAATCTGTAAATAACAGAAACATTAAATTAATATATTTATATGTTTGTACTTACAAATGGACATAGGTATACATGCATATATATGTGTATATATATATATATATATATATATATATATATATATATACACCCACACATGTGTGCATACATAATAGTTTCTGAATTCTGCCTCCTGCTAGTGTTTGGCATTTGAATTCCATTGGGAATGGTTTTCATAGTTTTATGCTGGATTTAGATTAATTATCTGACTCATGGGAGTCAGATATTTAACTCAAGTTAAATAAAGATATTACGTGCAAGTGGCATTTCAGTACAAGTTAACGGAATGTGCCTTTGACAGAGCAAATGACCTTTTGTCCTGCAATTATCTGGAGATTTGTGCAATGTCTTAGAGACCAGAAAACACATTTATCATCAGATGTGCAATTTCTTACTAGATTCGTCCATGTCTTCTAAATTGGCTTTCAAAGTCTCCATGATTTGACCTTTACTTGGTCATCCTTTATCACTGATGTTTAAAATATCAGTGTTTAAAACAAAATGCAGAAACCCTCATTTAAGACCTTGGTAAATGAACTGCTTTTACCCTGTCAGGATATCAGAATAAAAGGCTGTGTTGTTATTTTCTCAGTATAGATTGAAGGTGAATGCAGCTCAGTATCATTGACACAGGGTTAGGACCACCCTAGAAAGAGTATGCACTCTATCTAACTGGCTTTTGTCCTCTACTTGCTTATATTTGACTCCCTCCCATACCTCACTGTTCTTAATAATCCAGACTCGGGCTGCTGTAAGATCCTGATAGAGTCAATAGGCATGTGGGGAAGGAAAGTAGCTCTGTGCCTTAGTGTTGGCTTTTCTCGCTGCTCAGTCTTATCTTACTCTACCCAAAAAGATTCAGTGTTGGACATTTGTTTCCTCAGTGCTTATTGAGAGTTAGAGCATGTGTCATCAGTGATTTAGGCATCTCATTAGGCTCATTTTTCAGGTTAAGAAAAATAAAATTCTTATAGGATTAGGTCCTTCAAGTTTGTATATATGACAAATGGAATTATATGTACAAAATTAGGTATGATTCTGAATCCAAAGCTAATCTATAGAATGCAAACACATAAACATGTGCACATACAATTGATTTTGGCAATTAGGGGAAGAGTTGCATACTCAAATTTACTAAATTTGTCCAGGAATGTGATTGTTGTTGAAAACCACTTGGTAAATTACTAAACAAAAGAAATTTAATTTTACACTCTTCTTTTAGTTTAAACTTTAGTAACAAAGCATAATTTTGTATCATACCCAAGGAAGGTATTTCTTGGTAATTATATAACAACATTGAGAAACTATGTCCTTAACCTTATTGACACATTGGGTTGAACAAGATTTAATAAAAATCTTGTTTGGAATCAATATGTATAGACACACATTTGAGCAATGATGAGTATACACATTATTATATTATAATTCTGAATTTCATAAAATCATACTAAAATCTCAATTTGGAGCCCTATCTTTTATTTTCCCTTCATTTCTTCATTCCTTCATTCCTTCGTTCGTTCCTTCCTTCCTTCCTTCCCTCCCTCTTTTCCTCCTACCCTCCTTTCCTCCTTTCTAGCTTTCTGTTTGTTTATTTATTTATTTGCAGTAGGATTGAATCCAGCACCTTGTATACACTTTACCATTTGAGCTATATCTTTAGCCCTTTTGTTCTTATTTGTCTTAAGGTAAGATCTCTCTAACTTTTCTAGGGCTTTCTTTGACTTCACAATCCTGCTTAAACCTCCTGAGTAGCTGAGATTATGTAAGTGTCCCACCATGCCTGGCTAACAGTATCTTATTGTAGTCAGAATATTGTTGCACTTTTCCAGTTTAACAGACATGCCAAATTTTGCCAATAGAGAAGTTGGGGGATGTGTTACAAACTTGAGAATCATTGGGAGTGATAGTTAGAGGTGTCCTGAACAGGACAAAGAGTTGAGTCGGGCAGTGATAATGAGTTGACAGTGAATAATGAGTCGTAAGACTTTAACTGTTTCCACAATGGCGTCCTGGCCATTGGAAGAGGAAACCATTGGTGATCAGAAAGAACAAGAGTGACAGCAAAGTGAATGTTATTTTTCCCTTGGAAGAAGAAAAGAATAACAAATTTAGACTCACTTTTTCACATAATGGTATAAGTTCATCCTCAAAAAGGTCTCGGGGGAGTTTTCCAATAAAAATCTCACAGCCTCTTTCTGGGGGTGCAGCATCCCAACCAGGTGGAGGGCCACCATATTTCCTCTGTCCATTTTCCTGCAATTCCAAAGCAGGGTTATGAGTAGAGAAGAAAATCATAAAATATTTAGTTTGATTTCCTTGGTTACTTTAAGAAAATCATTTTACCATAAGGAAAACCATTTTGAAAATCATTTCATGATATATTTGCCATTGACATGTAATAAAAGTGATTGATTGGAAAGTAAAAGTCTTTGATATGATTGATGACATCTAAGATTTGCTCAATTTAAGCCTCTTTAAAATTTTTAAATGCTAGACAAATATAATGGTGCTTTAAAGATATTTTAGTGTGAGAGAATGACAACTATCTCCTTAACAAGTTAAGGAACTGTTTTCCTATCATTATAGAAGCTTGACCATCAAATGACTGTCATTGGAATCTGGGGCTTTGCTTTAACATTGAGGCATGTGTAATATGGTTGCAAGGGTCCTGGAGCTGGAGTGCTTGGCTTTGTTGTTCAGTATCTGTGGGACTTTAGGCAATTGAGTTCAGTTTTCTCAGATACAAAGTGAGTTTAACATCAGACTTTGATTAGGGGACAAAATTCATCAAATACACATGGCATTGCTCTTGGTCTGTGATACATACTCAGCACTTTCTCCCTTTTTGCCTCCCTGGATTTAAATTATGGCATAAACCAAGTCAGGCAATGTGGGCTCCTAAATAGAAACATTTGAAGATTAACATTTGCAGATGGGAACTGGCTAATTTTGAAGCTACCTGGTAATTAGGATTTAAATCTGTTCCCAAAGCTGATGAAAATGTAAGCGCACTTGACTGAGGTTGGCTCTTTATGTGGGGAACAATGATGTACTTAGTTCAAATAGAATGAACTTCTTCTCTTTACCCTCCCACCTTTGTTCTAAGAAATGTTCATTTTGAGAAGGAGTGACATTGGTGTTTTCATGGAATGCTATATTTGTTTTTCCATGGGTTAAAGACCAAAGTGAAGTATGGGGGCTAGTCCACCACTATTGATCTGAAAGTTCATTTGCTAGGGAAAGATAAACAAATTACTTTTCACTCTAGCACAGTTAGAGCTTAGGGCACTATATTTTATTGCGATTTGTGTTGAAATGAAAACATAAGGAATTAAATGTCGACCAGCAATTTTTACTAACTTCACAATGAATATTTCAGGAGGTTTATGCCATAAGAGGACATGTGTAGTTTGTGAACTAGCATGATAATGGACAGAATTTAAAAAATGCCCTAGTGTATCACTTTATCATCCTGAGAAGTCATTTTTTTTTTTTTTTTTTGTGGAAAACGTCAGCTGCCTTCCATAACACTTTCTATATATACTTTTTTTTCTTTGGCTGGTTTGGGGGCTTGCACTCAGGGCCTGGCCACTGTCCCTGAGCTTCTTTTTGCTCAAGGCTAGTGCTCTACCACTTGAGCCACAGCACCACTTCCAGCTTTTTCTGAATAGTTCATCAGAGATAAGCGCCTCACAACATTCCTGTGCCCAGGCTGGCTTTGAACTGCAATCCTAAAATCTCAGCCTCCTGAGTAGCTAGGATTATAAGCGTGAGCCAACAGCACCCAACTCTCTTATGTATATACTTTTAAAAGATCTGGGCTAGTTTGTTTTGCATAGTAGATGTTTATTGTTTATAGAATCACTTAAGTTTTTATCCACATTAGCTTGAGCCTTTTTCAATTATTTTTTAAGGGTTTGCATAAGGGCTCTTAGGATCACAGCATTTAAATGATGCCTGTGGGCAAGATCACTTTTTTAACCTCAGTACTTTATATCATGATGATTTGGGTATAAATCCCAAACAATGCTAAGTCAGTGTTCAGTATTGCCTTAATTATTCTTGCTTCAGGTAACTGAGCATTTTCCAACCTGCTGAATATTTTGACTCTCAAGTGCTTATAATTTCTTTCTTAAACTGTGATACTTTCAGGATCACCCAACTTTAGTATCACTGATAAATCTGAGAAATGGACTTTTTCATGCTTTTAGAAAAGAAACCTAAAGAATTCAGTCTGTATCCCAATGGAGAATCTTCTAAAAATACAAGTTTGATATTTGCAGAAATAGTAAAGGTTTTTATTTATTTTCTTGCTTTCTAACAAATCCCAACATCTCATAATTATTTGAGGTTACATGGTTATAGTTTGGAGAGGTTTTAATTTGAACATAGGAAATCTGCCTGAGTTTATCAACTTAATTGCTATTTTCTACTGCCTTGGATATAGGGAAGCCTAGATATTTACCACAAATGCATACCTTAAAACACTCTTTATTTATGAAAAAGTTTATCCTGACACTGAGTAGACAACTCCCTGATACATTTGAAACCAGTCATTGTATTATGCTCGATTTTATGGAAAGCGTATCTCACATCTCTTGTTTACAAAGGATCATGTTCTTATAACTAACCATTGTCTTCCTTCCTTCCTTCCTTCCTTCCTTCCTTCCTTCCTTCCTTCCTTCCTTCCTTCCTTCCTTCCTTCCTTCCTTCTTTCCTTCCTTCCTTCCTTCCTTCCCAACCTTCTCCATTTTCATTCTTTTCTATGCATCTTAGATGTTTACAACATTCAATTAATTACTAGAATAAACATAGTATAGATTTAGCAATATTTTTATACTTGAAGTTGAGAAAATCAACCTGTCATCTCCTATCAGCAAATGGCTATTCCAGAATCTCTAATTTGCCAAGCTTCATCTGAAAGTTTGAAAAGAAATAAATAGGCAATTTGCAGGCAGACCTTTTTGTTTTCCCCTTCAACCTTCTTGATTGCTAAAATTACTGAAAATACCAACAACCCGTTTTCTGTAGAGCATGGGTATGAGAGTATTCATTTGCTTATGATCCAAAATGATTGGTTCAAGCTTATAAATTGTGTTTCTATGGTTTCAATAAACACTTAAAAAATTCCCAAGAATAGACTTTGGAATTGCAGGCTGACTAGTTCAGAGATATTCTGAAGTTCATATAGTGTGGGATATTTGTTCTCTGCACAACCCACTGGGCTTGGAATGCATCCGGAGAAGTCCAGACCAATTTAAGACAGGCACTGGGTGTTAGTCATGGAGTTAGAATAGCTGTCCATTACTCAGAAAGGACACTGGGACTCTGGATTTCTGATATTTCAGGCACTATTTTTATAGTTGAAGAATTTAAAATAGATAAAGCCTAATTATTACTGCTCTTTTCCCAGCTGACATATGTTTTTCTCATGGGATGCAATCTACCCAATGGCCTGAGTATATCATAGTTCAGAAAAAGAGAATATAGAGTATGGATTTTTCAAATGACAGAATTGTTATTAAACTGAAAACTTTTACTTTCAACTCAAACTCTGAAACTTTCTCTCTCTAGTCACACATAAATAGGTAGGTGGCCTGTAAGTGTATAAATTAAGAATTGAGAATGCAATTCTAACTATAAATCAAATGGCTTCATTTTAAGTACTAGATATTGAACCTATCTAGTAACTTAGTTTATGTCAAGAACATTTTGAAATTCTTCCTGTCATGATGGAGTCATTAGGTCTTAAGGGGACTAGTTACTTTTACTTTGGTGGGTGGTACTGACGATTAAGCTCAGGGCCTTGCATTTGCTAGGCAAGTGCTATACCATTTGAACCAGCCCCCTGCCCTGCCACCCTAGTCAACCTGCCATGTTCTTGACCTTGAATAAAACCAGACAGCCTTCTTCAATAGATCATTCTGGACAAGAAACTTTAACACGAAGGTTGAAAAGACTGAGTTCATTCTGGCCATGAAACAGAATTTTTGTATAGAACTTCCCTTTTTTACAGGATTGTGGGTGTAATGGTGAGGATATTGGAGTAAAATAAATTGGAATGCTGATAGAGAAATTGCAATGGTGCCATCTTTGGTGTTGAACATTTGTGATAATGGGTCCATTTCCTTGTTACAAATCTGTGATGTGATTTTAGGTTTCATACCTCAATAGCTTACCCTTGAATCCAGTTCTCCAATTACAAAATTCCTACAATCCAAAACTCCTTTAATCCATTTTTCTGCTTAATTAACCAGAATTATTTTCTATCATTTGCATATAAAAGTAATAGCAGAACAAGTGTTGACTGTAGTTGAGTTATACATTGGCATAAGTATTAACATGTGTCAACTTTAATCATCCAAACAAAGCTATGAACATGAGGAATCCAAGCACAGAGTGTGCCTAGATTCATATAAACACTGACCACACAGGCAAAATTGAGTCCTATGTGTGTGCGAAATGGAGTCCATAGACATTTCAGGAACTGTGATTTAATTTATTGCATAATTCTTAGCCAGATGATCTTCCTGGAATAGAGCTGTCAAAAGTTGTGGTCACTTTTGTTCTAGGTTTACCAACCTCATAATTCTACATGATATGCGTTATGCCTACCTTCCTGTTCCAAGTCACTAATCATGAAGACTAAGTGGCTGTTTGCCCCCTCATAATGTGGAAAGACACTAATCAATGAACTCTCATCCAGTCAGTAATTCCTCTAATGACTCTGGAAATTTTACTTTCTAAATCTGCAATCATCTTGTGGTTCTCTTTTTTCTTTTCTTTCATTCATTTTTTTGCATTTTTTTTCTCTCCAAGAGGAAAGAAATGACATACTTTTCTTTTTCTAAACTGCTTTCAAATGTCCTCTTATTTTCTAACTGAATGGATTTTTATTCCTGTTCTTATTTTCTCTCATTTTGGGCAATTCACCTATGCTTGGTGGCATATTGAGCCTTTATACGCCTTCCAAACTCAGAACAGTGATTCTATATATGGTTGTCAGAGTTGATAACAATGTATTGAGAATGTCTCTTTGGATTGTGCCTAATAAGATGTAGCCAAAGTTGTAGAGATACAACTTTGCATTTAGTCTTCTTACTAAGTTTTCTTGCCTAAGTACAAAAGATATCAGTATGTGGAATAGTTATTTTGTTAATTGTGCCAAAAGACAATTCTCTGTTGTGCAGTGTGTACATTTTCACATTTTATTATGATCAACAATATCATTTTGGCAATAATCTATTTTTTTGTCAGTTGTGGGGCTTGAACTCTGGCCCTGGGTGCTGTCCTTCAGCTTTTCACCTCAAGGCTAGCACTCTACCACTTTGAGCCACAGTGCCACTCCAGTTTTCTGGTTGTTTATTCAAGGTAAGAGTCTCTTGTACTTTTCTGCCCAGATTGGCTTTGAACCACAGTCCTCAGATCTCAGCCTCCTGAGTAGCTAGGATTACAGGCATGAGCCACTAGTGCCCAGCACAAAATCTATTTTTAGACTGGAAAGTTGTAGTAAGCATTATTTACTAAACTTCTTACACACTTCTGGAAAGTTGTGTTATTATTTTCATAATCTTATAAGGCATATGTGACATAAATACTAGATATTCTTCTTTAAAAACCCACAAAACCCCCAAACAACCCACCAGACTATTGAATGGCTATTGTACGGATATGTAGTCAACTTGAGTTATTGTTTCATAAGAAAGCAGAACCAATTTTTAAAAAAAATTAAATTGATACATTTGAGTTAAAGGAAAATTATTTTTAAGTGATATCAACTGATTCTTAGGGAATCAGTATCTCAATATTTGAAGTATTTGAAGGAAAACAGGCTTTTAGTAATAACTTGTTTTTTTAAACTTTTTATGTTGTAAGATTTTGGCCGTTTATAGGGATATTAATTCAACAATAAAAAAATTAGGAGTCAAAAAACTTAAAAACAACTGCGTATATATGTATGTATGTATGTATGTATGTACATATGTATGTATGTACATATGTACATATGTATGTATGTGTGTATGTATGTAAGTATGTATGCATGTATGTATATATGTATGTATTTTTATGTGAAAGGGCAAGTAAAAAGCCAACTTGCTTCTAAGACCTCTGGTTTTGCAGCAAAGTTAGTGTAAGGATGGGCTGTAAAGCAAGTGTTTTCTTTGTGAGACCAGGAATTGTTGGATTCATGCTCACCTGTGGTCACAGACAATGAGTCTTGACCTTTGATCCAATCTACAAAGGCCTCTAAAATCTATTTAAGAAGTAAGTTTGCTGATAAATTCACCTGTTTGTGTCTTTTAGAGTATGTAATTCATCCACGAGTCCTCTCTAACTTTTTTTTAAAGTTAGAGAGTTGCTTTTGTGAATTAG